>NW_015163122.1:546082-586613 GCF_001447785.1 Gekko japonicus
ATGCATAAATAAACTCATAACGTCACCTTTTCCTGCCATCACCTTTAAATCTCTCTATTTACACTTGACCCTAGGTCCTGTCTTCTACCGGCAATCTAACCTACACAATTTACTCCGATCTAGGCAGTCCATAAATAACAACATATACATAAGTTCATATAATTTGTATTGCCTTCTGAATATCATTAATTTTCCTCTCCACATTAGCATGTCTACATGTTCTTTTCCTTTGCACCAGTGATAGTTCCTTTCCAGTCTTTCCTCAATAGTTTTTGAAACTGTCTTCAAAACTTCTGTCTCCTTTGATTTTTACGCGTAGTTTGTTCTCGTCTCCCTCTGTTCCATTTTTCCTTCACTTTAAACGCCCTTCCCTCTTTTTTCCTCTTCCTTCTCTTCCTTCTCTTCAATTTTTTCCCCTTATTTGCTTCCTCATTTTGCCTTCGAAGCGTTATATTTACCAGCTCCACTTCCTCCCTTTCGTACTCCACCTCCGAAGAGTGTTTCGTACTCTCCGGATCTTGAGTCCCTTTTTCGATAGTCTCATTATTTTCCAGCGCTATGGAGGGCTCATACAGTCTTGCATTTGCTGCCTTGAATCCCTCTTTAATGCCCTTTTGAATTTCTTCATTTAGAGCCTTTAGAAATTGTTCCATTACTTCTACAACCATTTCAGGCTCTAATCCCTTTTCAGACGCCATTTCCATTCTAAATTCAGTAGTCCCGTCTCAAGAACAGAACGGTTTTCCCCCCGAAAAAAACAGAAAACACGTATGTACTTAGCTGAGTCTCTTTGTTGGCCTCTTTAATTTCCTTTCGTGCCAAACAGTTCGGGGTTTCTTTCATCTTGAAGATGCATGCAGTCCAGTCAGGGGATCCTCTCCACACAAAAACGCTTGTTGCTGAATTTTTTCTTCGTTGCTGCTGGTTATAATCCACTTTTACAAATTAAAAACGAACGGATGGTTGTTTCTTGAGAACATGGCCGCCATGCTCTCTGTTACTCGCTTCAGCTTCGGAGCTTTTCCGGACACCTCCCCCGCCCTGCCAGTTGCGGGAAAGGGCCGAAAGGACGCCCCCTGCTCCAGCCCCCACCATCAGGAGGCTGGTCGGGCTCCCCCAAATCTTGGGGGGCTCAAATAAAGCGAAAACAGATCGGTCGGGGACGGAGCACGTCTCACTCCCCCCTTCCGTCGAAACGCCGTACCAGAAATCCTCTCCCAGTTACTTATACATCTTGACTCTAACTAGCTCTTCCTGGCAACTAACCCCCCTACCTATATGTAATGGTTGTAGAAGTGTGTTTCAATGTATCTGAATAATTGTGCATGCACATGAAAGCTTATACCCAGAATTAAATTTTGTTGGTCTTAAAGGTGGACTCAAAGTATTGTTACCTTTCTTATCTTTTCCATTTACAGTGCACACAGTACTTTACAACAACGTGAAAAGTTAATTAATTGTGACCTCCACCATTAGAATTTCCAGCTATGGGTTGGGAGATTTGGAGGTGGGCCCTGAGGAGAACAGAGTATTGGGAGGGGGGACCTCAGCAAGGTATAATAGCATAGAATCTACCCTTCAAAGCAGCCATTTTCTCCAGGGGGAGTGATCTCTGTCATCTGGAGATGAGTTGTAATTCCAGGAGATTTCCATGCCCCACTTAGAGGGGCATGCCCCACCCTGCCCACTATTATCATATTAGCAATTATTTCAGCGTAGCTTTAAAGTGGGCCATCCACATTCGGCAAAGGATTTGCTTTTCCTAAAACTGAGGCTGTGTGTATACATCAAAATACCAAGAGAAAAGAAGGCAACCAGTTACTTTTTTAAAAAAATTGTTGTTTCATGTAATAACCTTATTTACAGTTTTGAAATTTTATTTTGGTCTGTAGATCACATTTATATAACTTGAATCATCTCTGTGTTATAAAATAATGTGAAATTCAGACAGCCAAGTAAACATATACCACTATCAAGTCTCTTTCAAAGCACTGAAACTAGAGAAATCTTATGTGTGCTCTAGAATCAAATTAGGAACATCTTTTTCCTTGACCTCTTGCCAAGACCAGATTTTCTTCTTTTCTTCTTTTCTTTTTTTGATCCTTTATAGTTGTACTGTGTGGTTGGCAGAAACTCCTTTCCTGCATTAAACTTGGAGAAGTCATACATATTAGCTTGTTAGAGAGGCTTGACCTGTGCTGTACCATCACTCTGAAGTCATTCCAGAGAGGGGAAACATTAGCTGTTCCCTTAATGAATGGTGAGCATTATAATTGGCAAGAGCAGCATCCTAGACTAAATACTGAAAATATTATTTCCAGTATAGAAATCATAATGTCAATAGTGCCAGGAATGGGGATATCACTGTCTGCAACTGGCAGGCACTGTGTCTGTCCTATTAGCATCTAAAATGGGAATGGAGTTTGGCCCTGAACATTCACTTTAAAACAACAAACTATGTACTTTGGTGACACCATGAGGCACTTAAATGATGCAGTGATTTAGCTATCTCCACCTGCAGGCCCCCATCCTCCACTCCCATTTTAGACATGAACAAAGCAAAAAAGAAGAAGAAGAAGAAGTCACTGCTCATATCGTTTGGCCCTAAAATACCAGTTCAGCTATATAGTGAGTATGTCTTTCTTCAAATGTGCTCTGTTGCAGAAGTGACAGATGCTGTACAATATCATGTGATTGGACTGGCTCACACAAGTGTTCATTATAATCTCTGAAACAGTAAGTGGCAACTAACATATGTAAACAAATAATTATATATTAGACATAAACATGGACTATTTCCTAGAATTTCCAACATAATCTTCTTTTTTTAGTGGAGTTCAGTTCACATGATAAGGTCTGGTTTATCCATGCAGCAGAATTAGTAGTTAGTAGATTTTTATTAAAGGTACTTCAAACATTTTTTACAAACATTAAGAACATTTTCTCTCTCTTTTTTTTTGTTCAACTAACGCAGTAATCAGAAAACTGTAGAATCAAGAAAAGAAAAAGCGATTATCTCAATGCACATTCTCCTAGTATAAGCCAAGATAAAGTATATTTATATGTTGAGTGTATTGTGTGTGAGTGGGGTAAAGGTGAGAACATCTTTGGATCCTTACTATTGTTTAAAAGTTAAGCCATTCGATGTATGCTGGGTTAGAAGGAAGGAACTCTCTTTCTGTCATGTACTGTATGAATGCATACCATGTTCTGACAAACTTGAAGTGTGTGTTTATGGGTCTATGTTGCCTGTCTTCGAATGTCTTTGCGATTCTGTCCATAACAAAGTGGTCCCAACATTTCTCTCTCCACAGCGTAACAGTTGGTATGTTCGGAGATTTCCACATAACTGCAATTGACAATCTGGCTGTTGCTAGAAGCATAGAAGTGAGATTAGATATTTCAATCTGAGGGGAGGATTCATTGACTGATTGGAGAAGAAGTACCGCCGGGTCCAAAGGCAGTCTCTGTGATGTGATCTTGTAAATTTCCTCCACAATATTCTCCCAGAATGATTGAATCAAGGGGCAAGACCACCAGCAATGTAGGAAATAGCTGTTCCCACCGCAACCTTTCCAACATAGTGGGCTATAATTAGGGTGCATATGATGTAGACGTTTTGGCGAGAGGTACCACCTAGTGTGAATTTTAAATAGTTGAAGGCGGATAGAGAAGACTCGGGATTTGTAGTCTTGCGAGTCCCAAATATTCAGCCAGTGTTCATCTGTCAAATTCTTCTGTAGGTCTCTGTTCCATGCCTTTCTGTTTGCCTCTATATGCACCTTTCCTGACTCCATTAATGATTTATAGAGAATGGATAAAAGACCCTTGCAGTCCGCGAATACTAAGAGAATACGTTTGAAACGGGTTTTTGGTCTTGAGAAGGAACCCTTTTCTGAGATCCAGTCAATCATGCTCTTCAGTTGATAATATTTTAACCAAGATACTGTTGTTTGAAATTTATTTTCAAAGTGATCTTTAGGGAGAAGAGAGCCTTTTGGAGCAAGATCTAACAGTTTGTGAAATCCTCCGGCGGTCCATTCTGCGTATGCATCATATTCCATCCCTGGTGGGAACCACGATTGTTGGGTGAAAGTGGACAGAGGAGAGACATCTGGTGCCAATGATGTTCTGTATCTATCCCATATTCTCAGGGTCGCCTCTAAGAAAGTATTTCGTTTTATGGTTTCAGGTCTATGTTTTTTATCCATCCAGATAATTTCTGAAAGGGAGTATGGTGAGACATAAGATTGTTCTATCTGGATCCACCCAGTGGGTGTAGTTGTTTGGAGCATTGCAAGCACTTGAGAGAGAATTGCAGCTCTTTGATAGAGTTGTAGTGACGGGATTCCCAATCCACCCAGATATGTTGGTTTGGCTAGGTGACGATGATCCACACGTGACTTCGTGGAGTTCCAGAGAAAGTTGGTGAGCGTTCGTTGCCATTTGGCCAGTGTTTTTTCATCTATCGAGATAGGTAGTGCTCTAAACATAAAAAAAGCATGCAAAGATGAAACTTTGAATTAGTTGTAGTCTATCCGCCAATGACAACCGTTGTTCATTCCACCCTATTATTTTCTCTTGAATCTCATTATGCAGATTAAGGAGATTACAATCCATGAGATTGTTCAGATTTAGGGGTATATGAACTCCCAGGTGTTTCCAGCTAGTTGTGATCCATCTATAGTTATATTTACGTTGAATGGCTTCTTTCATGGCTATGGAGATTTTAATAGGATATATCTCTGATTTATTTTCATTTAGATGGAGACCTGAGATTTTGCTGAAGTCCAAGATAGTGTTCACAATTGCTGGTATGGATTTTGTCGGATCTTCTATGTAGAGCGTCATATCGTCTGCATACATGGTGAGTTTGTGTTCAGTTTTTCTGATGCATGGTCCCTTGAAAGTTTGATTTTTTTCTAAGACGTTCTGCTAAGGGTTCTATTGCTAGGGCAAAGATGAGAGGTGATAACGGACAGCCCTGCCGTGTGCCTCTAGTTGGGGTAAAAAATGCTGAGTAAGTTCCGTTTACTCGAACTCTGGATTTAGGGTGACTATATAGGGTGCCCATCGCCTGCAGGAAGTGGTCCCCAAAGCCTACACGTTTTAAAAGCGTCATGAGGTAATTAAGTTCTATTGAGTCAAAGGCTTTTTCAAAGTCCAAAGCCAGGACCAGCAATTCGACCTTGGACGATTTTCCTTTCAAAGTTACATTGAGGGATCTTTGGATGTTGTCAGTAATTTGTCTCCTCAGAATGAATCCCATTTGGTCTGTATGTATGAGGTCCGTGATGACAGACTTAAGACTATTAGCTAGCACTGTGGAGAACAACTTAGCGTCATTATTTATAAGGGCAATTGGCCGAAAAGAAGCGGGGTCTGTTAGATCTTTTCCCTTCTTGGGAATCACAATGATGGACGATTCAGACCATGAAGGTAGTAACTGGTGACCTTGAAGTGCCGCATTACAATTTTCAAGAAGAGGGTCCAGTAATGATGAGCGAAGTGTTTTGTAAATCTCCACTGGGAGACCGTCTATCCCCGGTGCCTTGTTACATTTCGCCTGCTTTATGGCCTCCTCCAACTCCTTACGAGTGATCGGACTGTCCAGAGACTCCTTCTGCATTGGGGATAAAGTGTTAAGCGATGTGATAGAGTTCAGGAAGGTGTCAATATTTTCAGTTGTCGGTGAAGACGTTGTATATAACTTTTTATAGTAATCAGCAAAAGAGTTTGCCATATCCCTCGATGAGGTGAGAGTGACTCCATTGGACGACTTTATTGAGCTTATAACTGCTTTTTTCTTTTTGTCTTTTACCCTCCAGACCAGGAGCTTTAAATTTTTAGCAGATTTGTGCCAGAATTTCAGTATTAATAGGTTCTTCTGAATAGATTTTGTTTCTAATGTTTCCATAACTTTCCGTTCTGCTTGAAGTTTTAGATAGGTCGAGTTTTGTCCTGTCCTCTTGTGTTCCTGTTCAAGGGAGGTGATGTTGGACAGTGTTTTCAATTTCAATTTCTGTGTTTCTCTTTTCAGATGAGCAGATTCCGATATGATGGACCCCCGTTAGACTGCTTTTAAAGCATATGAATGCTTTTGTATTGTGGGATTTATAAATGTTTTTAAAGTTGTTTTATATTGGCGTTTGCCACTTGTAAGCCGCCCTGAGCCCGTGTTGCGGGGAGGGCAGGGTATAAATTGAATAAAATAAAATAAATAAATCCCATTGGATCGCTGGATCTGTCTCCGTGCCCTGATGGGTCACCAGAAAGTTTTTTACATCGTTGTTTAGCCTTGTTGTAATGGATGTTCTCAATAAAATGGAAGTGTCTAAAGACCATTGTTTGTCTATAGTGTCTTGAATAACATCTGAAATCTGGCAGCCTAGCCAGGCGTGATCTGTTAAATGCCTGGGACCTATGTCCGAAGATTGTATATATTGTTGGAGTGATGGGGAGACTAGAATATAGTCGATTCTTGTGAAGATCTTGTGTGTTGCCGAGTAAAATGAGTAATCCCTTTCTTTAGGGTGTTGAAGTCTCCAAACATCAATAAGATTAAAGGACTGGAAGAGAGTTGATAATTTTGTAGACGTCGTTTTCCTGCCCTGTTTGAGCTTGGAATTTGAGCGATCCAAGACAGCATCAGCGATATAGTTAAGGTCATCACCAATAACTGTATGCCCCTCCTGGAAATCTTGGAGAGTGTTAAAGATTTCTTTTAGGAAAGAAATGTGAGCATCGTTTGGAGCATATATGGAAGCAAATGTCCAGATCTTTCCTTCAATGGAGCCCTTGATAAAAAGGAACCTTCCTTCTGCATCTGTCAGTTGATCTTTTAGAACAAAGTTTACTTTCTTGGCTAGAAGTATGGCGACCCCTCTTGACTTCATAGAACCAGCTGCCAAAAATTGTTGAGGAAATGTGGCAGATTTTTCAATAGGATGTTTGGTGGATCTCAGATGTGTCTCTTGCATGAACAAGATTGCCGGATTTATGCGTCTTATGTGTAGTGCTACACGTTTCTTTTTAATCATGTTGTTAATTCCGTGAATGTTAACCGAACAAATCTTGAGAGATGTCATTTTCACTGTAGGAAAGATGGTTGCGTGAATTTAGTGAAGTCTGTCTGAGCTAATAAGTGTGTGTGTAATAAAGCGTGGCTTCTTAGTAAGGATGTTATTCCAATAGGTGTTGTATGTAAGTGATACTCTAATGACCTTGGTGTGACTAGGTTGTGCTTCAGTGAGTAGAGTCAGGTAAAGTGCTATATAAGGAGAATGTGCAATATATCAAATACAACAATCAACACTAAAATTAAATAATATATACTTTAAAAAGAATTAATTAGATGAATTATTAGAATTCAGTGGATAAAATCTGTTAAAATATGTGCCAAACCCACAACCTCCAGATCTCCAGTAAATATGTACAAAAGATTTAATTCATTAAGAACAACAATCAATTATCAAAAGTTTCTTTCAGAGATGTAAACTTTTTTTGCAGTTCTAATAATAATCGATGAGTGAGATGAATTACAGAGAAAATTAAACTGTATAATTAGTTCACTTGTGTGATATTTCTTTTCTTCTCTTAGTGTTTTAAAAACAGAAAGAGCAGCTGTTGAACAAAATGCTCCGTTAACTTTAGGTCTTTTTACAGTGGTCTTACGCTATTTACGTAGTTGTTCTTTTAATATCGGACCTTACTCCATTTGCTTAAGAAGAGTGCGTAGTACAAGCTAAATTATAAGTAGAGTACGTAGATGCCGAAAATAGCGTAAGAAGTGTGAATGGCTGGGTATGAAGATAGGTTGTTATTAACTTTAATACGAAGCCAAACAATGAACTGGCTCGGAAATGTTTCTTGCTCTGTAAAAGGCAAGAGCCCTCAAGCGGTTTCTTTTTTCTCGGGACTAAATCAAAAACTCCCCCCTCCCCCAGACCTGCCAAAACAGTAAACCAAACATCTTAAGTGTGAAAATAAGCAATTAACCGCGGGTATATTTCAGATGCTTGTAATTCACGGCTTCTCTGAGGGTCGTTCTCAGATCACTTTCCAGTGAGTCCGAGGATTCGTGCCTCCTCTTTCCGGTTCTCCCGCTCATGTCCATCGGCTCCGAGATCCTCAGCGACTCAATCAGGGCTCGCCCCGATCCTTCATCGAACGCATGTAGGGAAGAGCCTCGGTGGGACACTTGAAGGCCTCCTGACGCCATCCAATGATACTGGACTTAGATTGCTGCAGTCGGAGTGTAGTTGATTTGAGAGCTTTGCGAATTTTTAAGGCTTCTTGGGGGATATCGGGGAAAACTTGGATTTGAGTATCTTTGTAAAGCAGATGGCCTTTTTCCGCCGCTTCTTTTAAAATGCTCTGTCGAGTCCTTCCGTCTGCGAATTTTACCAGGATGTCTCTCAGCCCTTTTCGTCTCGGATTGATCGGGGGGCCTAAACGGTAAGCCTTGAGGATATTCGGACGGTCTTCTTCCTCCAGATGAAAGACATGAGCCAGCCATTTTCCCATAAAATATATCAGATCTGAGTTTTCTTCTTCTCCCTCCGGGACTCCGCGGAATTTCAGGTTCGGTAATCTCATTTGCGTCTCAATTGTGAGGATGCGTTCATTATGATTCATTTCCCGCGCTTTGATTTCTTTAACTTCCTCCTTCAGTGAGGTGGAAATATTCAAAGCCGGTTCAGCCGTGCTTGCCGTTCTGGCCAATGCGGATTCGATATCCACTAATTTTGCCGAGAGTCTTTGCTCCATCCTCTCTAATAGCGTAGGGAGGTCTGCCATTTCAGCTGATGAGCCGGAGGCCTGGGTTGAGATTTAGTGGCCGCCATATTGTGAGAGGGCCCCCCAGCATCCTCGGAACTTGGTTTAGCTTTTTTCAGCTTAAAGAAATTTTTTGAAGTTGACTTTATGGCCGCTTTAGAAGATGTTAGTTTAGGGCCAGTATTCTTACCCATTCCTCAGAGGGTGATCGATTTTAAGGTCTGTGGAGTAGAGTTTAGAGAGGGGAGAGACGGAGCCTTCAAATTAAGCAACCACCATCTTGCTCGACGTCGCCACGCCCAGAATTAGTAGTTAGAAGCCAACTTGAAGCCACCTCAAACAGTAAGTGAAGATGCCAGTTACAACTATTCCACAAGTGGAAAAAGAACCCTTCTGAAAGCTGGAGACACCCCCCCAAGCTCAGTTTGGAATTAGGTCCACTAAACTAAACTATTTTACTGGGGGGGGGATGACGATTTCCTCTTCTGAACTCAATTCTGAACTTTAGGAATTTCAAGAGCTCTTCCTGCTGTTGGGTGGCTGCTGCTGCTGCTGCAGTTACTGGTTCCAGGTAAGTCACAACAGAATAAGCCCAGTTCTGAGCAGTCAAGCTATGTATATTTTCTGTGGACCAGTTATGAGGAGGGAATGTCTTTTTCCCAAATTTCCTTTTTTAGATATAACAATTGATTAATCTTTTTTTCTTTTAAAAGAAGCATTTTTATTTCATTTCTGTTTGTAGATCAATCAATGCACCCTTTTGTAGCTTCAGCTCTTGTAGTAGTTTTATGTTATACACCACAGGGTGGTACTCTAGTAGGAGGATAGGAAGGTTTGGGAAGACAATATCTGCCTTTGAGTATCTACAGAGTGAAACTTTGATATTTTGCAAAAGATCTCTTCCTGTTCCCTCCTCCTTCTCTTCAATCAAAACAGAATAGATCGGAAATGGTCTCCAAATTCCTAAAAAGAGGGAAAGAAATGGATTGCTAGATTGTATGGAGAAATTGGGTAAACAAGAATTAAGAGAATTTCTATTAACAAAACTACTGTGGACCCACCCATTGTTCTACCCCCCACACAAAAAGGAGGGGGGGAAAGGGGAAAAGTATCAAGTTTTTTCATATGTGGTCAATTCCACGTTATTCTTTGGAATTCCAGTACTTACCCTGTAGGTCTTCTGAATGCTTGGTGGAAGTCTATTGGTGCTTTCCTGAGCCTGTGGAAGAGAACAAAAATATTTGAAGTTGGGGAAAAAATCATATGCAAATACTGAGTCAGGAGAAAGCATGTAAATTAGTGTTGACATCAGCTTAGAGAACTCTTCATTTCTACACATTTAGCTATATTCTGATCTTTCATACTCACCGCTGCATGTGTCCTGTTGTGTCCTGGGTTTCTTTATTAAGCTCAACAGGTGGGTATGAATCCCCCAGCTGTGAATGCGAAAGAAACCAGAACAGCTGTCACAGGCCCGGAGCCAAAGTACTATCCCCCCCCCTTGGCAAGAATTCTTACTGAAGTAATCTATTTTATCACTCCACATAGGACAAAAACAAGCTGAAGTAACAAGAGGAGTTGAGGTTATGTAAGGAGAAAAGGTTGCATTCAGCCAGCTTCTTACATATCTTTTAGCAGAAGTGCAATGTCCTCTTTATTGTATCCTCTGTTCACAGGACATGTAAATTTGTTCACTAAAGAAGGTGCAGGGGGTTGCAAGTGGGCTTTAAATAGATCAGAACACCATCAAAGTACCCCAGATCAATAATTTCCTTGCCAAATGTAGACTTTTTATTAAAGTGCTGGAAATGATAATTTTTAGAACAATAATCCCTACAACAACTCTGGAAATGGAGACACTGTTATTTTATGCACAGGGAAATGATGTTGTAAAAGAACAATTATTACATCACGTCCAAAATGTATTGGGGGACTTACAGATGTACTGGTGTTTTTATTTTCTTCTGTGTGTGTTTCATGAGAAATCTTTAATATAACAATTATGTATCTATCATCAGTCAAAAATAATTAATGAAACCTATACAAATCCATAAGATGGTTTTGTTAAAGCATGAATAAACCATGTACCAAAAAAGGGAGGGGTCTATTACCTTACCTTTAAGCTTTTCTGTCTACCATAAATTTCTTGTCTGCATTTCCCTAGTAGCTAGGCAGTTATGTGAAGCTGGCCTCATTAAATTTATTTTCCTAAAATATAAAAGAAAGCTGAAGCAGATGCATGCACATTTAGGCATCATCATAATATCTTCTGCTTGAAAGCTGAGATCAAAGAATAGCCTTTTTAAAGAGCAAAACTTGAATGGTTAGTGTGTACTTGTTTCAAAAAGAAAGCATTTATGTTGTTAATGGAACTTGGGGGAATTGATTTATTTTTATTGGAACTGAGAGAATGAATACTTGCAATGAAGGAAAAGATTTTGTCTTCCCCATCAAATTAAAGGAGACTGGATTTAACTCTTTAAATTGATTTCATGCTTTAAAGATTTTTTTTATTCCAGTAAAAGTATTGATCAGGATAAAGTTGAGCATTCTTTCTTCATTTTGCAAAGCATTTTATGCTGCCAAGTGCTATTTTAATATGGAGTAAGTAAAAAGGGCAAATGTTCCAGTTGACATATTTGCTGTTAAAGGATTTTTCTGGCTTTGGGGCAAGAAATAGGGGAAGCCTCAACTGAGGCACAATTATTGCCTTCCTTTAGATGTTTGGCATAGTCAAAATATTGTCTCATAACCTTGGCATCTTTTAAAAATTTTTCTTGTGCAGCAGATATCAGATTCTTCCTTTAAAATGAAGGTAAATCTCAAGGCATGACTCTTATACCTTTGTTGATGTAGCTTATATATGCAAACATCAATAGATCAAGCTGGGTAGTGGTGTCTGTAGCAGTAGAAAAGAGTACAGTGAGCAATGACTCACAAAAGCTCATACCCTACCACAATTTTGTTAGTCTTTAAGGTGCTACTGTCCTCTTTTCTATTGCAAACATCAATGGAAATGCTTCTCTTTCATGACGTCAGTATGGTATGTCACTTTTTCAGTTGCCAGAACCTCAGGGGCAAGGGGGGTTTAGAGTATCAAAGTGAAGAATGTCTTTGACTTAGTGGTCTATGATCATAAACTTCACATACATTTTAAATTTGTGGTGTGCAAGCATGCAGGTATGATGATCTCTCCCTCTTCCCTTCCTCACATGCAGGATTTTCTCTTCTGTCTTCTTTCTTGCTGGGCAGCTATTTTATCTAACTTTTGAATGTGTTTGTCTATGGCTGTTCCACTCAGTTGCTTTAATATAGATAGATAGATAGATAGATAGATAGATAGATAGATAGATAGATAAGTAAATAGGAATGAGAGAGAGAGAGAGAGAGAGAGAGAGAGAGAGAGAGATGCTGATCCAGCCAAGGGAACTAAGGGAAGAGACAAAAATCACCTTCTTATATTCTGCTTTTGAATGTTTAAAATAAACAAAATGTTTTATTTAACTTGGAGGAAAAAAGGTCAGGTGGAATCAGATATAGGATGTATGAGGTGAAAATAAAATAAAACTGCGGTAACTTCATAGTGACACAGACACCAGATAACTTGTTGTCAACAATTAAGTGTTTCTGCTATTCAACAAGGTCTTTAAAACGTTGAGAGAGATTTTCTTTACAGTTTCTGCTGTAACACTCAAGCATAGGTTTCTGAGTTTCACTAACACGTAAAATTTAGAAGGCAGGAACATACAACCAAGTTCCCAAAATCCACAGACCAGGGATCTTTCTTTTCTAGAAGCTATTTCCCTTCTTAACTGGGCAGGGATCACTTCTCTTTACTAGAAGCTATTTCCCCCCTTTTTTTGGCTTGAATTAGGATCCTCCTCAATCCACTCACTCTCTAAGCCTCCTTCCCAGTCCACAGTCAGTGCTTCACTGTCTCTTCTTCCACTGTCAGTTTCCAACTGTCCTTCCTTAATTGACTCTCTCAATAGAATTCAATTCAAACAGCCTGTTACTCAACCGTTTTCAAACTTTGTTAAGCATTGACACTTGACAGTCTGTCTCAGCAGGTTTTAGAAATATGCAGTCTTTTTGTAATGAAAATCTGATTAAGTGATCTATCAGTGATGTCTCACTTACTGACAAGACCTTGTCCCCCAGTCCTGAAGAAAAGGTGTGAGTAGTCAAGCCCAGAAAATCTGAGTTATACCTGGTATCCAGAATACTATGTGGCTCAGCATCTATATAATTTCCATCAAGGCTACTGAATCTTCTCGTAGAAATAGTGATACCTTCTGATCAGCAACAAACCATGACACCAGGTAGTTACTACTCAGACTCACCCAAGCAATCTTGCAAAATGCTCACATTTCAAGTGGTATCCCCTGTAGTATCCCTTGTAGACTATGTAGTATCCCCAGTCCCAGATATCCTTGGAATTTCCTGGGACACAACTGCCAGTGCTGATCCTGGAGATGATCTCCACAGCATAGAAAATATTTGGATCATAACTGAAATGCTTCTGTTTAGATCTGTCAATTGGCTAACATGATTTTGAAGCAGAATTAATATTACATCAGCAAGTTTTGTTTTGTTTTGTTTTTGTTCTGCCAACAAGACACAGCCAACTTATGGAAACCCTTTAAGGTTTTCAAGACAAGGGTTGTTCAGAGCTGGTTTGCCATTGCTTGCCTCTGTAAAGCAACCCTGGACTTTCTTGATGGTCTCCCTTTCAAATACCAAACAAGGACAACCCTGTTTAGCTTCCGAAATATGACAGTATCAGGCTAGCAGTAAATACTTGTTCTCAAATTTACTAAGGAAACATGATAAATGGACCCATATGAGGAATTGTTAGCGCTTGGTGTGTGCTTAAACCTTGTCCTTATAATTTGGAATGAAGAAACAAGTCATCAAAGATGAGTTTAACTAATTTTTATTTATGACTCCTCTCCTTAAATACATGAATTTAATGGATTTCCACGCCACATTCTGAATGGTGCCCTCACAGAAACAATCTCACACTGACTCAAAGCTTGGCCTAGCTTTTAATTATATGCCTGGTCTTTCATTGCCTGAACATAATCCTGTGCCAAGAGATGCCAAGACTCATTCCTTCCTCATGTGATAAACAGTAGCTAAGAGTCAGTTGAAGTTACCCTGCAGTTGAAGTGACCTTGAAGTTCCCTCCTCCATGCCCTCTGGAAAAAAACAGCCAATAAGTAATTGGATTGGATGAGCTCCCCTCATCCCTGGATTACTTTAGGATGCTCACCAATTCCCCCACTTATGTTATAGCATCCTGCACAAATCCTGCTAACTTGGTGAAGCCTTTTGTATAAGAATCCCTTTATGAAGCAGCATGAAGTAAGTGAAAAAAGGCTGCAGGCATGTTCAGTCTGATGGGACCCCAACTCTTTTGCTTAGCATATAAACAATGATCTAATCTGGTACTGCCCTTATCAAGGGTGGGAAGGAGAAAGAAACCTGTCTGCAAGAGGCACCACCCTCTTATACGGTGGCTTCCCTGACTCTAGCCCTTTGGCTACAGCATACAAAAGGCCCTTTGACACAGCTGTTCCCTCATCTATCACGGAGTTTCCCAACATGGATCTGGCAACCCTACCCCCCGCCCCCCCATCCCACACTGGTGACCAAGGGGGACCTGGCAACCCTATGCATGACATTAGTCTTCCTCTAGTGGACCAATATGTAGTCCTTGAAGCTTTATGGAGGAAAAAATAGTTTTTAAAAATATTGGCGGGCATTTGCAAGGACAATTGGTCAGTTAGGAAGTATGAAGCATCTCTTTCCCCCACTGATTTTTCTTTGTAAATGCTTGCTGAGGATGTTGTCCTCAGTTCCCAGCTGGATTCACTTCTGATCACAGAGTCAGGTTGTGGGGAAATAAACAAACATTGGTTTGGTGAATATTTGCAGTGGGAAACTAGAAGCTTAAGCACTGTTCTCCTTCAGAGTAATTCTCAGCTGAAAAAAGCACATTCTCACATGTAAATTTCACAAATTATTTTGACAGTGCTTAAAGGTGTTGATCATATGTGAGCTGATCACCCACCCTGTTTTGGTTCATGCCAAACAGACATGAATACCTGCAGAATATGTTTGCACAGAGTTTTTGCAAAACTGTTCGTGTGCAGACACTGCCAAATAAAACCAATTTGCAGCCATTAGTATCACTAGGAACTACTTAGATGAATATGGAAGGATAGGATTTTTTTAAACACTTCATTTATTTATGTCTGATGGTATTCTGGGTTTGTCTGAATGCCTTATCAAGATGTTGGGTACTTCCTTATCTGATTATTATTAGTGACTGATTTAATAGTTGGTTTAAAAAATTGCCTGCTGAGCCAAAAAGCAGTTATGCAACATGGACGGGGTGGGTGGCGATAGTATAACTCAACTGGGCTATGACAGAATGTGCATGTGCAAAAAGCCAATTGCACTGTACTGCAGTTAGTAAGGAATACAGTCAAGGAGCAGTCAAGCCAATTATTGAAAAATCAGCTCCCTGTTTGCAACTGGGGAATAGGATGTGAGCTCAACTGGCAGGTATTTGAGCATCCACATTCACAACACATGGTTCTATACAGAATTCTTCCTCAGAATTCTTCTTCAGGCAGTCATAATACTACTGAATATTCACCTTGGCAATGATATTCAGATTTTTTAAAATAAAGAAATAAAGAAAGAACTGGACTCAAAGAAGTGGAATTTGTATATATAAAACAAAGAGCTTCTCCCCAGAGCACAAGTGAATTACATTTTCATATCTCTCCTTATTTGTAATTTAATCATTGATGGATGTTCATGGGATGGGTTGCAAATAATATCCTAGTCCCAACCACAGAGTACCACTGAAGGCAGGGGAGGTGGCCCTTTTAGCAGCAATCACCAAGAGACAGAGACAGATTTTCTGAGGCCGCACCTGCACCACTATGCATGTGTGGAGCTACTGACTAGCTTGTTGAATCTGGTGTGAGCTTAGGTGATTTCCAGGTCCCTCCAGCCAGTGTTGCATAGGAAGTGAGACCATCACAGCACCAATGTCCAGTCTATACTCTCATATATGGGCAAAAACTCTATGGTAAAACTGGCTTCTACCATTGAGTTTTGCCCAAATATCAGGGTGTCACCTGGACATAGCTGGTGTGATGACATCACTTACAGTGAGATGCCAGCAATGAGGCCTAGGCCTTTCTCTTTCTCCAGGTAATTCTCTCCACCAGCCAGCTGAATGGCAGCTATGGGGCAGGGCCTGTTGGCGGGGGACCTCTGCCTCCACCAGGGGGTCTGGCAACCTTAGTGATTTCTGTTTCTTGAGTAGGATCAGCATGGTCCCAGAAACTCTGTCACTGCCTTCTCCTTCTTTAGGGTTTCCGGGCCTCCCACTATGGTGGGAAGCCTCCCACCAAGTGTTGCTATTACTTGCTGCAGCTTCAAGCAACAGTGGGAGAAAGAAAGAAAAACTCACTGCCAGTCTTGTGTATTGCAGCTTTTCTAGCAATACCTGCAACTGACATAGTGATCTCATCAACATCATCCCCATGTCTCCAGCCCCTAACCCTCCCACTGGTTGCCAGTCTCAGTCTGGCCATTTTATCCTCCCCCCTTCAGCAACATTTAGTACCAGGGGCACAGATTTAATCTGTAGCTTCCTATTTGCATAAATTATTGGCAAGTTACAGGACCTGAGGATGATATTCTGGGTTGTCTGAATGCCTTACAAGGTGTTTGAGTACTTTCTTATCTGACTAATTATTGCTACTCCCTAACTATTCTTATGAGTCTCTTACTATCTGGATTTGGCTTATTCATTAATTAACAAAGCCCTGGTATCTTCGCTTTAAATACAGGAAATATAACAAGCTAAATCAGCATGCCTAGTTCTGGTGCACACAGGCTAAGTGGAAGCATGAACAACTGAAGAGAGAAAAGCCCTTTCAACTGAATTCTGCACAAACATATGAAAGAACTCCCTGCATGGTGAATTATCCTCACATACTCCCTGCAGCATGGAGGGTTTTGCAAAGGACCAAAATTTCAGCATTTGAATGCAAAGCCCTGGAACTCCAGGTCAGACTTAGAGCAGACACAGTTAAAGAGATGGGCTTTGACTTGTATATAAATTAGTATCAAAGCTAAATTTTTGCATTGGTCTCTGCCTTCTGGCAACCTCCAGTACAAACCCTGCTGAGCCTGACAGTTTCCTTTCTTTGCCTGATAGGCCAGCTTAACTTTGCCCATTATAACCATTCTGAAAACATTAACATTTAAAGGTTGAAGTAAGAGAACACCAGCCTACTTTTATCTGCATAGGGTGGCTGAAATGTAAAATGTCTGAGTATTCTCAAACCCTCTGTTTCCCTTCAGAAAACTACTTTTGAGACCTCAGATTACCTTTCTTCATATGTGACTTCTTTTCAATTTATCCCAATTTGTTGCCCTCTAGCAAGCAGGTTTTCCCACTAAAAATTTGTTCCCAACTGTGACTGAACAGCCTCATGTAGTGTGGATTAGTTATGGCTTTGAAAGTCTGTCTGTCACAAAGATCTAATTTGTCATTTAGCCCAGCCTAGGAACTTGATGAGATAAGCAGGATACCTCTTGTTTTTCCCTTTAAAATGGATTGAGACAGTATAACATTCAAACATATATAAACATAAACATATAACATTTGCCCCCTCATGGATCACTGCCTTGTCATAGCGAGGGGGCTTGCGTGGTTCGATGAGGCTGTGGGCTATGCTATGGAGGGCCACCCAAGATGGACAGGCCACAGCAGAGAACTCAGACCAAGTGTGATCCACTGGAGAAGGAAATGGCAACCCACTCCAGTATCTTTGCCAAGAAAACCCCATGGACAGTATCAAAAGACTAAAAGATATGACGCCGGAAGATGAGCCCCTCAGGTCGGAAGGTGTCCAATATGCTACTGGGGAAGAGCAGAGGGAAGATGCACAAGTA
The DNA here is from genome assembly GCF_001447785.1 of Gekko japonicus. Taxonomy (NCBI): domain Eukaryota; kingdom Metazoa; phylum Chordata; class Lepidosauria; order Squamata; family Gekkonidae; genus Gekko; species Gekko japonicus. The sequence goes on from NW_015163122.1 coordinate 563,849, forward strand.
ACCCCAGAAAGAGTGAAGCGACTGGGCCAAAGCCGAATGAACGCTCAGTTGTGGATGTGTCTGATGGTGAAAGGAAAGTCCGATGCTGCAAAGAACAATACTGCATAGGAACCTGGAATGTAAGATCTATGAATCAAGGTAAGCTTGACGTGGTCAAAAATGAGATGGCAAGACTGAACATCGATATCCTAGGAATCAGTGAACTAAAGTGGACAGGAATGGGCGAATTTAACTCAGAAGACCATTATATCTACTACTGTGGCCAGGAATCTCGTAGAAAAAATGGTGTGGCCTTTATAGTCAACAAGAGAGTGCAAAAGGCAGTACTGGGATACAATCTCAAAAATGACAGAATGATTTCTGTCCGATTCCAAGGCAAACCATTCAACATCACAGTAATCCAAGTCTATGCCCCAACCACTGATGCAGAAGAGGCTGAAGTGGACCGGTTCTATGAAGACCTACAACACCTCCTAGAACTAACACCAAAAAATGATGTCCTCATCATCATAGGGGACTGGAATGCTAAAGTAGGAAGTCAAAAGGTAACTGGAATAACAGACAAGTTTGGCCTTGGAAAGCAAAATGAAGCAGGGCAAAGGTTAACAGAGTTTTGTCAAGAGAACACACTGGTCATAGCGAACACCCTTTTCCAACAACCTAAGAGGCGACTCTACACATGGACATCACCAGATGGGCAACACCGAAATCAGATTGACTATATAATTTGCAGTCAAAGATGGAAAAGCTCTATCCAGTCAGTAAAAACAAGACCTGGAGCTGACTGTGGCTCAGATCATGAGGTATTCATTGCAAAATTTAGACTTAAACTGAAGAAAATTGGGGAAACCACTAGGCCACTCAGGTTTGACCTTGATCGCATCCCTGATGAATATACAGTAGAGGTGAAGAATAGATTCAAGGGTCTAGATTTGATAGAGTGCCTGAAGAACTATGGATGGAGGTTCGTGACATTGTACAGGAGGCAGCAATCAGCACCATCCCAAAGAAACAGAAATGCAAGAAAGCAAAGTGGCTGTCTGATGAGGCTTTACAAATAGCAGAGGAAAGAAGGAAAGTGAAAGGCAAAGATTTACCCAACTGAATGCAGATTTCCAGAGAACAGCGAGGAGAGATAAGGAGGCCTTCCTGAATGATCAATGCAAAGTAATAGAGGAAAACAATAGAATGGGAAGGACTAGAGTTCTCTTCCTGTTTTTTGAGGATCACGAAACTGCGGAGGAAATCGGGCGAAGCCGCGGGTCAAATGCAGCCCCGCGGCTTCGGGTGTGAAATTGACCAATAGTATCGGGGCAAATGGCGGCGCAACATCGAGGCAGCTCTAGTGCGGAATCAGCCTTGCAGACTACCTTTGCTGTAGTAGTTGTAAATAATCAATAAAGTGGCCCTTGGTTAATCCCTGCCTCATTATTTTGACCGCAGGGGACAAATATGACATATGTAAACATTCAGGACAGAGCTTGTTCAATGGTGGCTAGAGTTGCCAACCTCCAGGTGGTGGCTGGAGATCCCCCACTATTACAACTGATATCTAGATGAAAGAAATCAGTTCACCTGGAGAAAATGAAATACTACAGAAAAATTATGATGTAAAGGCCTATGCAGGGTTTTTAAAAAAAATTAGATGTGTTTTTTACTTTTTTCCATTGATTGCTGGTTTTACCTTTGGATTTATTCTCCTGTCCTTAATGCTTATACTTATAAAATTATTGATACTATTACTGTTTTATGCCACATTTCATTGCTGCTTCATGGTTTTCATTTTTCTGTGGTATTTGGTTTTTTGGTTTTTTTGCTATGTTGCTCCCGTCTCTGGTCCCAGCTCCTGCAGTTCGAAAACAAGAAATTGCAAGTAGATAAATAGGTACCGCTTCGGTGGGAAGGTAACAGCGTTCCATGTGCCTCAGCATCTAGTCATCCCAGCCACATGACCACAGAAATGTCTTTGGACAGCGCTGGATCTTCGGCTTGGAAACAGAGATCCCTAGAGTCATATTCGACTGGCTTTCGAGCAAGGGAAACCTTTACCTTTACCTAAAGTGTTGTGTAACATTCTTAGTAGATGGGCAAGGCAGAAATGCTAATAAACTCATAGATACTATATGAATTGCAGTAGCCTGCTCATCACAGGAGAAAGGAACGATGAAGGTGATCGTTTGGTACAATTTTGCCAAGAAAACCACTTGTGAGTCATGAATACTTGGTTCAAACAACACAAATGTTGCTTATACACTTGGAACAGTCCAAATGAACTATACTGTAATCAGACAGACTATATTCTATGCAATCATAGGTGGACCAGTTCAGTACTCGCTGCCAATACACATCCAGGTGCTGACTGTGGTTAAGACCATGAATTGTTGGTGGCTAAAATCAGAGTCAAACTATGCAACATCAAAAGGACAGCACCACCCAAAAAATTTGATGTCACCAAAATCCCCACCCACATACAAAAGTGAGGTAAAAAAAATAGGTTTGAACAGCTGGACACAGCTGAGAAAACGCCTGATGAACTGTGGCAGGAAATTCATTTAATGATCCTTGAAATAGCAGCTGAACATATATCATACAAGAAGCCAAAGAAAAAGTGCAAGTGGCTCTCAGACAGAACCATGAAAATAACAGAGCAAAGAAAAACAGCCAAAGCAGCAGGAAAATGGGAAGAAGCAAGAAGACTGAATGCAGATTTCCAGATTTCCAGCAAGGAAAGACAATGAAGTTCAGTGGAACGAGCATTGCAAACAGCTAGAAGAGGACTGCATAAAGGGCCATACCATTTACTGCTTGTAAGTAAAGGCATTATCAAAAGCAAGGAAGGGAAAGAACTGTCCCACCGACAAGACATCAAAAACAGATGGCAAGAATATACAGAAGAGCTGTATGCAAGTGTCAAAGAAGCCCAATCTCAGGATGCCAAGGAAAGGGAATTTGATAAAGAACCAGCCATCCTTGAGGAAGAGATCAAGTGGGCAATGAGCCAACTACCAAACAACAAGGGTCCAAGTGTCAACATCATCTCCATAGAATTGCTGAGGCCTGTACCACCAGCAATCATCAGAGCCATGTATCAGAAAATCTGGGAAACCAACACATGGCCAACAGACTGGAAATGCTCAGTGTTCATTCCACTACAAAAAAGGGAGACTCCAAAGACTGCTCCAATTATCGCACAACCACTCTCATCCCTCACATTAGCAAAATTCCGCTTAAAATTATACAACAATGCCTGGCACCAACCATTGAAGGGGAATTACCAGATGTCCAAACAGGCTTCCAAAGGAGGTGTGGCACTTGTGACCATATAGCAAATCTGCGCTGGATCATGGAGAAATCTCAAGAATATCAAAATATTATCTACTTATGCTTCATTGATTACAAGAAAGCCTTCGACTGTGTCAATCATGACAAACTGTGGAGAGCCCTACAAGATCTGGGGGTTCCAGCACATCAGGTCAAGTTGGTACAATCATTGTACACAAACCAGGAAGCCACTGTGCGAACACCATGTGGAGACACTGATTAGTTCAAAATAGAGAAAGGAGTAGGACAAGGTTGCATTCTTTCACCTTTCCTATTTTACATGTATGGCAAAGCAATAATAAGGAAGTTAAAGTTGGAAGAGTCAAAAATCGGAGTAAAGATTGGTTAGTGGGAAAAGGAAACTGAGCTGCCAAAGAACACGGTGGCTAGACATCATAAAAGTCAACACCAGCCTGAGCATGGAACAACTCAAAGAAACAGTACAAGATCAGAAAATATGGAAAGAGCTGGCCCATAGAATTACCAAGAGTTGAACACGAATGAATGGCTAACAACAACTCATCACAGTGGAATTATTTAATAGGTCTAGACTTTTCACAAAGGAGTTACCTGGATGAGTTACTTTTATCCACTGGTAATAGTTTGAAATCCAAAGGTAAAGTTAGTCTAGGAGAAATGCTGCTTAATAAGCAGGTTGGCATGCCCTCTATTAACTGCATCTGGTTTGTCAGCCCTCTGCTTGTTTAGACTCAGCCAATTTAGTCATGCGGGTCCATGCTTTTAACCTTGCAGTTGGATTGCTGTAATGCACTCTACATTGGGTTGCCCTTGAAAACAGCCCAGAAACAGCAGCTGGTCCAGAATGCAGCAGCCCAGTTATTGGGAGCGGCAAGTCAATAGGAACATATATCAGCTGTTCTAAAACAACAATATTGGTTGCCAGTTTGTTTCTGGATTCAATTAAATGTGCTGGTTATGACCTTTAAAACTCTTCATGGCCTTGGACCTACGTTAGCATATATGCATGAAAATGTTCCCAATTCCATCTAGAAATTAAGTGCTCTACACAATTTAATCTGCCTCACCATTTTTATATGCTGGCAGTACCAAAACTGAGGTGGTCATATATGATTACACGTTGCAATGTGCTGCCAACAGCCTAGATAAAGGGTCATTTTCTTACACCTCCAGATCAGCACTTTTGTGACTGTCTTTTGGCAGTGGTTGATTTATTGTCCCATTTTTCTACTGTACAAAGTATGCAACAGCCAGAGTGAGATTTCTTAGGAAATAGCTACTGAAGTACTCGACCATTCCTGACACTTTGAGATTAAGATTACTTCTGAATAGCCTCCGCAAAAACTGAATTGTGGATGTGGTAAACTTTTCTTTTACTGTGATTTTTAATTCTGAAATTTGTTTTATAGTGTATGGCCTATGTGCTGTTAAACTTGAATAAACTTGAAACTGTTAGCACATTCTATAAGGGTTGGGACCAGCATACCTTAAGGACTGCCTGCTCCCATATGAAACTACCCACCACTGTGGTCATCTTCATAGGTGCTATTTTGGGTGTTCCTGTAATCTTGATGGAAACCAAAGAAAGAGCCTGCTTAGTCATAACACCAAAATTATGGAATTCGCTCCCCAGGGAGATTTGTCTATCCTATTATCTTCTACCAACAATGTGTTACCAACTCTGGTTGGGAAATTTCAGGAGATTTGGGGTGGAGCCTGGGGAGGGCAGTGTTTTGAGAAGGATATGTTGCCATAAAACGTGGACAGGGATATGATACTATACAGTCCATTCTGCAAAGCTGTCCTATTCTCTAAGAGAACTGATTTTTGTAGTCCAGAGATCAACTGTAAGTCCTGGAGAACTCCAAGCCCCACCTGGAGGCTGGCAACTTTACACCAGCAGGTTGCCATAAAACGTGGACAGGGATATGATACTATACAGTCCATTCTGCAAAGCTGTCCTATTCTCTAAGAGAACTGATTTTTGTAGTCCAGAGATCAACTGTAAGTCCTGGAGAACTCCAAGCCCCACCTGGAGGCTGGCAACTTTACACCAGCAGGTTGCCATAAAACGTGGACAGGGATATGATACCATACAGTCCATTCTACAATGCTGCCCTATTCTCTATGACAGTTGATTTTTGTAGTCCAACTGCAAGTCCTGGAAAACTCCAGGCCCCACCTGAAGGCTGGCAACTTTACACTAGCAAGTGAAGATTTTCTGTTTCGTCTGGCATTCCATCACTGATTCTTATTGACCTGTTTTCCTAGTCATGTGTTTGTGTTTTAATTATTTTGAATTGTTTCTATATATTTACTAGGAGTAAGGTCCGTTGTGGGAAGAAATACAACGAGCTCTAGAAGGAAGCTCCAGGTGAGTGTTCCGGCTGTGGCTGGTGGGGAGGCAGAGGGAAGGGGAAAATAGAGGGAGGCAAGCCATGTTTATTTCCTTCTGCTTTGCTATAAGGCAGGGCTGTCTCAAGTCATTTTGCTGCCCCAAGTGGGTAGTATAAGAGAACAGCCTCATGGTAACAAGTATCATTCCCTGCACCCCTGACTTATGTTGATTTGGCATTATGTAAGGTAGAAAAGCACCTCCTCCTATGCCATGTCTTCTGGGTTCAAAGGGTCTGGAAAGTGGTTCTATAACCAGTTACATAGTTGCCAACTCTGGGTTGGGAAATACCTGTAGATTTGAGGGGTAGAGCCTGGGGAGGGAAGGGGTGGGGAGGGACCTCAGCAGGGTATAATGCCAGAGTCCACTGCCCAAAGCAGCCATTGTCTCCAGGATAACTGATCTTGGTCATCTGGACATCAGTTTTAATAGCTGGAGATCTCCAGGTGCTGACTGGTGGTTGGCTTATGTTAATTTAGGGCTATGCAGTGGTAGCTAAGATAGAAAGCACCTCCTCCTATGCCATGTCTTCTGGGTTCAAAGGGTCTGGAAAGTGGTTCTATAACCAGTTACATAGTTGCCAACTCTGGGTTGGGAAATACCTGTAGATTTGAGGGGTAGAGCCTGGAGAGTACAGGGTTTGGGCTGGGGAGGGACTTCAGCAGGGTATAATGCCATAGAGTCCACTGCCCAAAACAGCCATTGTCTCCAGGAGAACTGATCTTGGTCAGCTGGAGATCAGTTGTAATAGCTGGGAAATTTTCTGTAGGGGATATGATGTGCTGTGTCTGGGGAACACGGTGATTTCTGGGAGATCTCCAGGCCCCACAGGGAGATTGGCAACTCCAGTGACTGTTTAAGGGAAGATTGGGATATGTATTTTACCTCAGGACACATTCAATGACTCCCAACAGCAACAGCAAACTGTTTAGAATGTTAGAGGCAAAGGCCAATCAGGCCACATATGCAAACGACCTCTGTGTTCCGACTGGCTTTGGGGGGGAGAGGAACAGCAAACTGTTTAGAATGTTGGAGGCGGGACTCAGGCAATGCAGCCAGTGGATAGGGACAGCTTCTGAGTGACACATCATGGAGCTAACTGATATAAGAGTGTGTGTAATGTTCAGAAAGTGCCACCCTACTTCACAATCATCATATATTCTAATAGCCAACAGAGGGCGCCGTGTGCAGATCCTTAGTCCCAGGAAAAGGAAGATCCGTCTGCCTCAGAAGCTGCTGCTACATACCCAGCATGCTTCCTTTATCTGCACAAAAATGCAAAAACTAAGAAAATCCCTCCAGGAATGACTGAATTCCCCCAAAAAGCATTTGAAATGGGCTCTGCAGGGATCTGCTTCAGACACCAACTGTGAGAGAGAGGTTAGAACGTTCAGGGACCTCAGTGGGGTACAATGTCACAGAGTCCACCCTCCAAAGCATCCATTTTCTCCATGGGAAGTTATCTCTGTAGTCTGGAAATGAGCAGGAATTACAGGGGATCCCCAGGTCCCACCTGGAGGCTGGCATCCCTCGGCAGCACCCTCTGGGTGACTTGATACCACCTGATTTGCATGACTCATGTAGGCCCAGCTGCTTGCTACTGTTCATCAGCAGCCACCCTATGAAAGCTGGGTTGTTGTGCAGATAAAACGTAGGAGAGAATAATGTAAGCTGTTTTGGTCCCCACTGTGGAGAAAAACTGTAATTTTCCTAGGTAGAGGCTGTGGGGGAGGGGTGTGGAGATGGAAAGTTGCAGACAGAGAGGCAGATAAAGGTAGGTTGGCTGTTGGGTGGGGAGGAAATTGTGTTGCCAACTCCAGGTTGGGAAATTCCTGGACATTTGTGGGGTGGAGCCTGGGGAGGGTGGGATTGGAGGAGGGAAGGAACTACAGATCAGTATAATGCCATAGCTGGAGGAGAAAAAGAAAAGGGGGGGCAGAAGGGAGAAAGAGGGTGAGAGAGGTAGAGGGAGACAGGAGGAAGCAAAGGTGTGAGGAACAGGATAACCATTCCGCGAGTTTCTTGCGGGTCTCCACTTGTTATATATAAGAAGAGATGTGTTTTAAATTTTGTTTTTATTGCTTGGGGCACCCCAAAGTGCTTGGGGCACCCCAAAGTTGAGTGGAAAAGCAGTGGACGGATGGACAGACAGACAGACAGACACAGAGGAAATATTTCCTGGAGAGGAACTTCCACTGGCATACCAAAGACATCCACAGTGCTGATTAGGCTGTCAGAAAGTTTACAAAAAAACAGCCATATGGCAATGTAATCAAGTATATCTATGCTATATTTTAGTATAACAGAGAAGGAAATACTACTTGAACCATATTAATCAAGTAAATACTAGTCAAATCAGGAGTTTATCATAAAGTTTATTCTATCTTTGTTTCCTTTTGTGAGTGTGAAATGATATGTAATTGATATGTAATTTTGGTTTCCAAATTGCAAGCAAACCATCTTTTGAGTACTAGAAAAGTGCCTTGTATGTAATGCACACTTTAACCCCAAGTGATCTTTTGCAAAGAGATAGATTGAGGTTGGATTGAATTACCAATTAAATTATTCTAACTTTTTATAAATCAGCACTTCACAAGCTGTTGATTATAGGATGCAGACCTACAAAGTAAGTGCGTAATTTTGAGACACTGCTGGAATTTGCATTCATTACCACTGCTGGGTTAATCAAGAACCTCCCAATTAAAACCACTTCAACTGCCTGTTTCATTAACAACGGCTTTAGTGCATAGGGCAAATAATAGAATTATTGCAACTTCTACTCATTGTGAATGGTACTTTAGAAAAGAAGGTGTAGGCAGGGATAGGCCCTGATACAAGATGTTTACAATTGCAGTTAGGAAAATTCCCAAAATATGTTGCTTTGAGACAGTTTAAAGGCTTTGTTATAAATTAGATCTTTTTGTGGTATCTCATTACCTGCCCTAGGAGCTGTGACTTATAATCAAGGGTATGGTTTCCAGTGTTGACACAAGCAAATAGTTCATTGCCTCATGTCAGTGCTGGCACTCAGCCTTAACCTATAAATTTTTTTATAAGGGGGAACCTACAAAAACTTGTAGGGGGCATCGAATTTCCCACCTTGGGCAAGCCATAGTTCTGTCAGAGGTGTTCTTGAAAATGAGCAGTTTCTGTCAGAGCTCTCTCAGCCCCACCTACTTCACAGGGTGTCTGTTGTGGGGAGGGGAAGGGAAATGAGTTTGTAAGCTGCTCTGAGACGCTGAGTAAAGGGTGCAGAATAAATCCAATCTCCTCCTCCTCCTCCTCCTCTTCTTCTATTTCCTATTTCTCTTCCCTGGCATTCCCCACAGCCTTTCCCCCTTTTCCTGCTTCTTTCTCTCCTTCCCACTCAACAGTCAACCTGTCTCTATCTGCCCCCTGTCTTCAGCTTCCCCCGACCTGCTGCCTCTATCTAGGAAAACTATGGCCCAGTTGTGGTGCAGGGGTTGCTGGGCCAGGCCAAGTTGCATGGTAAGGAATTCTCAAGGACTTCTGGGAGGCACATCAGTTTCCCCTATCACTTGCCTCTCCCAACATCATCCATTTCCCCCTACTCCTGGCAACCTCTCAGCCATTTATCAACCAACATTTTATCTACCTCCCATCCTCAGCTCTATTTATTATTTTTCATCTTCAGTTATATTTCACCCTTCTCCATAGAAGGAACCAAAGCAACTTATATCATTCTCCTCTTCTCCTTCTTATCCTGTGAGGTAGTAACTGCTATACCAGAGTGACTTTCATATGGTGGCTAGTGTTGAACAGTAGCGAGCAGTCAGGTGTAGGTGAGTCACGCAAGTCAGGTAATGGCAGGGAGCCTGGCAGTTGCTGCCAGGACTGGCCCCGATGAACCGTCACTGAAAGGCAAAAAAAGCCCTGAAAAGGGCCTTGCCCCCTTCCCTTGCATTTAACTGACAAAAGCCAAGCCGGCAATTCTGTGGTTGCCTAGCAATGGCCAGTAAAAGCTTCCATTTATTAAAGCTATGGGCAGTCCTTTTATCATTTTGAGTTTTTAGTAAAAGGTAAAGGTTTCCCTTGCTTGAAACCCAGGCGAATCTGACTCTAGAGGGTGGTGCTCATCTCTGTTTCCAAGCTGGAAAGCCAGCACTGTCCAAAGACTTCTCTTTTTTTAATAAAGATTTTTATTAAATAAAGGAAAAATGAATACAAACCTCTCTATAACATTACATAACCAGGGCCGGCCCTAGCTTATTTTGCACCCTAGGCGAGGATCCCTTCTGGCGCCCCCCCCCCCCCCCGGGCCCCCCCCAAATAGATGCATTTTAGGAAGAATGAGAAGCACAAATAATCAAGAAACTTCCAGAGTACGGGGCCGGGTTCAGTTTGGTGCCCCTAAGGGCTGTCCTGCTCTAGGCGATTGCCTAGTTCGCCTAGTGAGTGAGCCGGCCCTGTACATAACATTTCGATTTGTTGGTTTGAAAAATAGATGTAGCTACAGCTTGCAAATATATAACAGAAGCTACTTCAGTCTTACAAATGTCTGAAAACTTCTCCATGGTCATGTGGCCAGCATGACTGAACGCTGAAGGGCACAGAATGCTGTTACCGAATGTTGTTATCTTCCCATCTACTTGCAATTTTTTGCTTTTGAAGTGCTAGGTTGGCAGGAGCTGGGACCAGAGACAGGAGCTCACTCCGTCATGTGGCACTAAGATCTTGAACTACCAGGCTGCAGACCTTCCAGTCTGCAGGTCAGTGTCTTAACCTCTGAGTGCCCCCAATAAAAAAAATTATCTGTCAGATTTTTTAGCAAATCTGGGGCATTTTTCAGGTTTCTAAAAAGACCCACCTTTTGTGTTCCCAGCTTCAGTCACTGGATTTAAGTGACTTGCTATTAGAATATACAAGTGTTGACCCACAAGAAACTTGCAGGATGGTTATCCCATTCCTCCCATTCCTCACACGCCTCCTCCCCTCTCCCCTGACCTCTCTCACATTCTTTCTCCCTTCTGTCTTCCTTTTTCTTACTCTCTATCTCTCCTCCATGCATGTTACTTCCTCTGTCTTTCTGCCCCCTCGTCATTCTCTTTGTTTTTCTGCCTCCCCACCTCATCACTCTTTCTTTCTGCCCCCCACCCCATCACTCTCCACCCCCATCACTCTCCCAGCCTCTTGCCTGCTTTCTCCCCCACCCCTCACAGCAGCTGCTGCAGCAGTGGTGGCAGTGCTCCCAGTCACCCACCTGCTTCCTCTCCCCCCACAGCAGCAGTGGCAGCACTGTGGGAATCACAACGGATCTCCCAGCTACAGTGATCAATTCACCTTAGGGCTGCCAGCTCCAGGTTGGGAAATTCCTGGAGATTTGGGGGTGGAGTCTTGGGACAGTGAGGCTTGGGGAGGCAAGCAGCCTCAGCAGGGTATAATGCCGTAACCCTCCAAAGCAGCCAAACCCTCCAAATGTTAAGGATTTCAGAATTTTCTGCAAACATGGGGGGTCCCTCAAGTTCGCAGAAATATCTTTGGCGTTGATCTGTGGATTTAGATATATGCAGTTTGGGGCCACACTTGAGAAACAGTATATAGATTATATATGATGATGAGAACATAAAAATACCTTTCAGACTCAGACTGAGGTTCCCACCTTCTAATACTCCCTTTTCAGCAGAAGACAACCAGAAGTCTGACAAACCAGACCAAAAAGGTGACAACCAACCTTGAGAGCCAGTTTGGTGTACTGGTTAAGAGTGAAGACTCTAATCTGGGAGAACCAGGTTTGATTCCCCACTCCTCCACATGCAGCTGCTGGTGTGACCTTGGGTCAGTCATAAGTTCTTTCAGAGCTGTTCTCTCAAGGCCAGTTCTCAAGAGAGCTCTCTCAGCCCCACAGGGTGTCTGTTGTGGGCAGGGGAAGGGGAAGGGATTGTAAGCCACTCTGAGACGCCTTTGAGTAGAGAAGGGTAGGAATATAAATCCAATCATTATTATTATTTTGTCATAAATATTTGGCATTCAGAGCTGAGTGTGGAAATTTCTTTAGCTATCATGGCCAGTAGGTGCTGAGGAACTTTGCTGAAACTTTGTTCAGTAGCTATCTGAACTTTGCTTTCATTTCATTAATGTGAATTTTGGATAGTTTACTAGTTTAGCTTTCATTACTCTTTTCCGGTATTTTACCAATAGTGAAAAACTATATGAAAACCATATCCTTCCTTTAATTTAGTCCCCAAGGACAACCGTTGTTGGAACTACTCTTCTGCGTAGACAGGATGACACACCACAGCAATCCTGTCTGCAGGACTGGGGTATCGAAGTGTTGACATTACTAATTTAGCTATTGTGAGAGATTCAGTGTGGTGTGTAGTTAAAGTATTGGACTAGAATCTGGAAGACCCTTCCTCTTCCATGAAGTTCACTGGGTGACCTTTGGCCAGTCAGTCTCTTACAACCTAACCTAATTCTCAGCATTGTTGTTAAATGCAGGAAGGGGAGAACTTCTTTGGAAGAAAGGTAAGGGAAAATACAATATATTGTGTTATGCAGGTAAGGAGCTGTGTAGACTAGTCTTATGTATGTTTTCTCTGAAGTCACACTAAATTCAACAGAATAGACTCCCAGGCTCCAAAGTGTGCTTAGTATTGCAGTCTTCCTTCATCTGGTACAATTTTTTCTCTCTCTCTTGCTGACTGTTTGCTTCACTATATCTGGAATTCTTTCCACTTCATGAATCCAATTTGAGCTGTTGTAGCTGTTCTATGTAAAACTGATAATATTCACAATAACTGAGGCAAAATCCACTAATTAGTATCTCAGCTCCTTGTATTCAGCTCATGCCTGCCTTGATTACCCTTTCATATTTTAAACACATAAGAAATAAAATGAAGCTAAAGAGCTGTTTCCCCAGAATTATGGGGGTCTAGGATCAAATAGTGATTTTCTGTTCATTGAAGGACTCCTTTTCTTCCATGAATAAGAGACACTAGATAACATGCATCTGAGCCTATATGCGAGAAGGGTCTCAGAATGACAGGAAATCTAACCATGTATAGAAGATACAGTTCAAAGATTGGCTGAGGGCTAGCAGATAATCATATGTATGAGGGACTTCTAATCTTTATTTTTAAATATACTTTGTTATGATAACAAATAGACAGAATGAGCCAATATAGTTTTAATATATTTAAAGAAATTGATTGAGTACAGATGTTAAAAAGTATAAATAATTATGTTTAATAAAAAGATCAAATGGAAGCAAGATTTGATAGTAATATTTTACTTATATACTACACAGACAAATCAAAAATTTTCTGGTGTACCTCTTGGCAGAAGATTAATGATCTGATATAGGAAAGCTAGCTAGACACTTAGGGCTTCTTAAGGGCATGCCTGTATCTGAGTCAGGCCTGACCAGAATGATCCAAAGCAGCATGTAATTTTTTTTGCATATTTTGTGAATTTTGGTTAGCTCCTAATAAATTCATTAAAACAACAACAACAACTAAACCACTTAATATAGGAGGGAAAGACATCAATACCATGTTTTAGTTAAGATTTTATACACATAACAGCCGTATGTGCAACTGTGTATAATTCATTGGTTTTACTTCTCAGGAGTGAAAAGAATTTGCTTTGGTCTTGATACATGTAGACTTGCACCCCTTGTGTTCTGTTTGTGATATAAAGCAGCACCAGTTGGCAATCTCAAAGCAAAAAACTAAGCAGGGAAAATTCATTTAATCATTTTTTCATCTCAAAACTGTACATAAGTGGTCTTTGACTGGTATGCATACAAGACACACTCAGACTTACTAATAAGACGTAAGAATACTGAAGATTTTCTACATGAAGACTCAAATGTAGTCTCTAAACTGTTGATTAAATATACAATAAATTCTGAATGTTCCTTGAGCTGGTAAACAACATCACCTCAGAAAAATTAAGGCCTTAAGTAGCACAATCCTTAAACGGCTTTAGTGGATTTAGAAGGGTTTTCACTTAGGTGAAAACAATAATCAAATATAGCTAAACACGCAGTGCTAATATAAAATATATGATATATTTTAATTATGCACAGGAAATATTGAAATCACAATGAAAACCATGTGTCTATGATTCTGTATATAAGTACCTATGCCTAATATCAGGACAAATCTCAGAATATATAAATATAGGTTAAAAAGTACAAAATGTGTCCAAATACAGGAACCAGATTCATTTCAGCTAAAAAGCCTTCATCAGTGGTAACACGATTTAACAGCCCGCGGCCGTTCCGGCCGTCGGGCTGGGGAAGCGCCTTTGCCTCCCAGCCGGAAGAGGCAGAGAGGTTTGGCGCCAAAAGTGCCACATACGGGACTTGGGAGGGGGCGGAGCAGTGAAGGCTTAAAGCCCGGCTCCGCCTCTCCTCCTCAGCAGTCCTGCGCGGTTCGTCGGCGAGGGAGCTCAGCGGTGCGGCTGTGTTGCTTGGCCAATGGAGCGGGGACCGCATGGCTGAGCTCCTCGTCGGGGCGGGGACTGGAAGAGCTGGGGGCCTGCTAGCATGAGGGGAGGTCCTGCTGGAACTGATGGAGTGCTCGGGCGGCGGTCGCAGCAGCGGATCCGGACGTGGTGGCGGATGCGGGCCCAGCCAGGCCTTGGGGCCAGACAGCGTAGCTGGTATTGGGCAGTGCGAGGCTGCGGCGCAGCCGCGTGCCCCTGCTGGAGTGAGGCGCCGCTTGGTGTGAGCCTTGGGCGGCAGTCGTGGCAGAGGATCCGGATGCGGCGGTGGACGCGGGCCGAGCCAGGCCTTGGGGCCAGACAGCGGAGTTGGTATTGGGCAGTGCGAGGCTGCGGTGCGGCCGTGTGCCCCCGCTGGGCTGGGTCGCAACGCAGCTCTGCACTCTGGGCCACGTCCAAAATACACTGTTATTAGGGCAGTATGAGGCTGCAGTCGCAGCAGCGCGCCCCCAAGGGGGTCGTTCATGGCGCACCGCGGCACTCTGAGATTGCAGGCCGAGGGGTTTCTACAGGAGTAGGGTGGCCCCTGGGGCGGCATTTTCTAGTTGGGGGGTGCTCAAGTAGGGCGTTCAAGTATCGCCTCCCCTATTGGGGAGGGGTCACAGCAATGTTCCCTCTAAGCTGTGGAGTCTTGTGAGCAAGAGTTCTTTTTCGGGAGCTGCTGGCATTAAAGTTTTGAGCAGGCGATTTGGTGGCTACATAAATTAGTCTGCTCTGGAGCCATCCTGCCTGAGCTGAGACAGGAATGTGTGAGCCGGAGGCTAAGGAACTGTGAGCTGGCTCACACTAACTCAGCTTAGAGGGAACACTGGCCCCCGACCATATGCCATGTACGCCAGTAGCTGGGGGCAGAGCAGCCCGTGTGTGTTGGGCAGCCCGGTTAGCTGGCAGGGCCCAGGGCTTGTGCGCCACGCCTCTCCCTTTACTTCTCCTTGCCTATAGGGCCTGGGTTGGCCCGATCTCACCAGATCTTTTAAGCTGAGCAGTGTCTACCTGGGTTAGTACTGGGTTGGGAGACCACCGAGGAAGTACGGGGTTGCTAAGCAGAGGCAGGCAATGTGTGCGTTACAGTTTGTTCTTGGTCCTCTGGGGGCCACCTGGGGTTACCAGGGTCCCCTCCCCTCCTTTGTTTGATTTGGAGAATTTGGCTCAGTGGAGACCCCCTTTGCAGGGCAGGGCTGGAGCCCAGGCTCAATGCTAGCCTCCCTAGTTGCACAGATTTAGTTGCACAGTTGCACATATTGTGATGGCGACATGAAAGGTTTTTGGTCTTGGGACAGCCACTGCAGGCTGAGTTGGACCACCACCCTTGCTTACTCCAGGATCTTACTTCACATAATATAGATTAAGGTGTTCCCAGGATATTCCGTCCTTGGGGGTCACCTTGTGTAGAGGTAGGTGGACCATTTTGTAAGGGACCTAGTCCACCTTTAGTCCTGATCTGGAGGGCCCAACTAGCTGGAGTTTGTCAGATCTTGGCAGCTGGATGGGGTTGGTTCTGGTTGGTATTAGGATGGGGAACTTGAAGGGATATGAAGGTTGCTACATAGACAGGCAGACCACCTTTGAAGGTCTCTTGCCTTAAAAACCCCTCGGAGTGCCATGGGCTGGCTGCGACTTGATGGCTTCTTCCACTAACAACTTAACATAGCCTCGCAGCAGTCATTTGTGTCATGACTGGGGCCAATTTTACCTACTTCGTGCTAGCCCCTGTTGCATAGGTTAGCGGTCGCCTTAGTCTTCTGGGAGCTTCTTTGCAGTTGGTCTCCAGCGTGCAGGGAACAGCTTTACTGGGGATGCTGCCCTGGAGCGGACTCTATGGCACTGTGCATGCTGGGGCTCCTCCCCTCCCTTTATCAAGCAGCTTTATAGCCCAGGGTGGCTCATGGTTGTAGAGTTTGGAAGCTCTTGTGGGGTGGCTCGGACTCCGTAAGCCACCTCGGTGAGGCTATTGGCTTGTAGGCCCCATAGCGCTGGCTATGGCCGCCCTGAGGATGATGCTACTTGTGGGCAGACAATAATGACCCTCCCCCCTTTTTTCTTGGTTCACCCCCGAAGTTTCCAGGTGTTTCCAAGCCAGCCCTTGGCAACCCTACGGGGAAAACGGCTGATCCCTGGGCTGTTTACAAATGGCCTGCTTCCATCTTGTCTTCGCTGAAGAGGGGGATGAAGCGCAGTGGCAATGCTGGGACGGTTGTTTGCTGTGCACAGGCCATGGGATCATCACCACAGGGATTAGTTTGGTGCTGAGAAGAACTGGCGCTGCCTATTTGGTGTGTTCAACCTGAGGTATAACCTGTTTGTCTCTTGTTGAAGGGCGGTCAGCTGTGTAGGCGGTGACTGAGGATGGGGCCTCCATGGCTTATGACACTGGTACAACCACTGCATCGATGGCTTCAGATCACAACAGGTCAGATGTCCCGGCCTGCCTTCTTGGCGGCGGATCTTCCTCTACTTCTGGGTCTGGAAGGAAAGTGGTCGTGCTCATGAGTGGGGCGTCGAGAGTGTGTCAGGTGCTTCAACGCGAAGTTGGGGTGCCACCGAGCAGGGCGGTCCCATGCGGGCATGGCCGTGGTTGGTATAATAAGAGTTGAAACTCCCAGGACGGCCTCTGACCTCCACAAGTGGTGGCTTTCGCTGGGTTGCTAGGAGGGCCACATTATGGCCGAGAGGGCTTGGGCCCCGAGCCAAGCCTGCTGCATGGTTGGCATCCATCCAGAGACACCCCCCCTCTTTCACCTGTATGTGGAAGGGGCTTGGGACGGGTAGGTTTCTATATGTGCCTTGGGCACCACGCCCTGGAGTCGTCCGGGCCTGTTGGGTGCATGGGCAGGTAGAGAGTACTGGGCACAATGTCTGGTCCTGAAGGGATATTTGGTAGGTCCTCTCTGGGTTCTCTCACACGGGAAAAACAGGACCACATTTGGGTAATCCTTTCTTTTCTTAATATCTGTTTCTATGGTTGCATCTCTCCTTCTCTGTGGGACCCAGCATGTGAGCATTGCTGGGGAGTGGTAGACCAATTAGGTTCCTTTTACACACATTAAGGGAGGGATTTTATCTTCTGCCTGGGACCAGAAAAACGTCTGTTTGCCCTATTGCCCACTAGGGGAATCCCATCAATCTGTTGTAAAACTAACTACCATTAGTGACATTCCTTCGGGATCCGTTGGGGTATTAGTATACCCAGTCTACATATGCCCAGTGTGACTCTGACTGGGCGCGTTCAATGCTAATGCCCCTGCAATATAGCTTATTATGTAGTTAGATAACACCCATTTTGGGGCATTTGTGGCTGGTTATGGCCTTAGACCGCGGGTCTAAAAGGGGACCATATTTGTAAATGGATAACAGATCCACGGATGCCTCAGCCCTTTGCTGGCTCTGCCTTGGGCTGATTCCCCAATCGAAGTGAATGACTTGTGGTTTATTGAAAGCTGTCTGGGGCACCATGCTTGATGGACAAGGCGCAGGCAGTTATAAGGTAATTGTGGGTGCTGCTAGTCACGCAGGACCCTGATTTCCAGCGTGCAAATAATAATAATAGTAATAATTTATAGAATAAAAATAATTTTAAAAGTCCTCATCAGACCCTTGCTAGGTTTGTGAAGCAATTTAGGGAGATTCGATTTCTCTCTTCATCTCTATAGACTCCCCATTTTTTCCGGAGGGTCTGCATGGTCTTCTGTGACATATGCAGCTTCATTACAAGTCCCAGTAGAGCGTGCTGGGGGAGGGCATTACCTTGGGGCTGTTACTGCAGTGAGGACACCAAGGAAAGGTAGTCAGGCCCAACTGCTGAGAATGGTGAACAGTGTTACAGATAGTTAATCTACCTGTGTAAAAAGAATGATAGTGTGCAGGGCAGTCATCCCACCACTCCTACATAGAAATCAGGGGGCATATAGCCAGTCCCTGTCACTGCCAAAGTCGTGTGACTCAGGGGGCGGGGTACTTAGCCCCTGCCCTGCTAAATGGTGAGGACCTAGAGTTCAGTGATCCTAAAGAAAAACATATGTAGGGATCAGAGAAGGTGGGTAGGGACGTGCCGCCCTTGACCTATGTCAAGGCAAGCAAAAACCCACTTGTGCAGACTCAAGAGGGCATCGACTGAGATAGGTTTATTATGCGGGGAACACTCTGTGGGGCAGGAGAGCGCCAGCCCACGCACCATCCTTAAACACGATGCCTTGCAGATGGGCTAACATTTAGACTACTCGTCCCATAAGGATGCATGTGCTATGGGGAATGTGAGCTGCATGGGCAGACCATGCAGCCTTGGCATGGAGCATGCAGTCTCAACATGAGGAGGTTGTGGAAAGCTTTGATGCTTGACAACAGGAGAAACTTTTGGCCCCGTGGCGGCTTGGGCCACCTACTTGTGGTTGGGGTTGCGGGGCTGACTTGTTTTTTGGGCTAGGACGGCACTCCATCATGGAGTTCCGGTTTTGGCAGTTACTGTGGGCGTTGGAAATGCTGGTGCACCAGCTTGGTTTTTGCCCCATTCCTGGACATGGAGTTGCTTCGCATAGCAGCCATGGGGACCCGCCCAGTGATTTGGGTGGGGATAAGGGCATTCCTCGGCTATTGCTTACGGACCTTGTTCGGATGTAAAGGCGCGCTGGGGGGTTCCTCGAAGAGAGGTGAATTTTCCCTGGCTAACTGTTTTTCTTACAGGTTTATCTGCTGGCTGGAGAGGAAGAATGTGTTACTGAGGCCAGCTTGTTGAGCGGCTCAGCGTGCCGAGAGTAAGCCAGGCAGGAGAGGAAGAACGTGTTACTCTGTTGGCGTAGCTTTGTGGGAGAACACCAGTAGCTCCAGCTGGGCCTTAGCCAGTGGAGCATGGTGAAATGGCAGAGGCGTCGTGGCCTGCGTGGCCGGGCCTGCTGCAGTTGTTGTTCCACGGGAGGGTCCGCCCTCCACAGAGGTTCTAGCTTCCATTGATATGGCTTGTCGCACAGTGAACAAAAGCTGTAATGAGTACTGAAGGTGGTTGGGGGTCTTGGCCACACCCATGCTTCAGGTTGGGGGTCTTGGCCACACCCATGCTTCAGGCTGGGCAGACTGCCCTCTAGCGACAGTGATATACACCTGTCAGAGAGGGGTTTGAAATATTTCTGGAGAATTACGGCAAGGGCTTTGGGGGCCTTTGGCCTCATGGTGGGGTGCGGAGGCCTAAGCAGAGGCTTGGCCTCAGCGATGGCAGGATGCTATGCGGTATACAGATTGCGGTTTGGTGAGCACCAGCTGACACCCATCATTTGGGGTTTAAGGGGCCCTGTGAGTACAGTCTTTGTGCCTTGAGGTATGGGGCGGGGAATACGGACTGCCTTCGGGACGGCCCTGTTTAGGTCCTCTCTTTGAACCTTGTGGCTTGGGGGATGGGGCTACAGGGTTGTCTTGCCATGGCTAGCCGGCCGGGTGGGAGCCCCTGTAGTGGGCTCCCCCCCGGGGCAGGGTGTTCGCCCTATTGAAGAGGTAAGGGAGGGATCTTCGACCTCTGGCCATGACCATACCGCATGCTGTGTTGTCCTTGCTGTTGGTTCCAGCTAAAGTTGTCAGTTAATAAAGTGGCCCTATAGTTAAACCCAACACTTGTGTCTGCCTCATTTTTCTGGCTTGGGTGGCAAAACACAAGCAGAGCACTCCATAAGTTAAACATCAATATATTTCAAACTTATCATATACAGAATGGACCTAAAAACCAACAATAATCAAATACATATTAGACCTAAAATGATAGGGGGAAAAGAGAAAAAATCTCTATATCTGTCAATCAATCAAATTTTAATAAGGAAATTATAAATATTTTGAAATAAATGAAAACCAAATAACTACCTTACTCACACAGAGATGTTCACCTGTGGAGTAAGTAGGGATAAATATTCTAATGATGCAACATGGACCAATCATCCAAGTGTGTTTTATTTCATATGTCCATGGATCTAAAAAACATAAATGAATGATTCAACAACTATGAACCTCAAAAACTACAGAATTTAACAAAATATAAAATAATGTAAAACACCCGAATAGTGCAATATTTTACCTGTTTAGACCCAATCTGGAAAATTCAAAATCCAAATAAAGCAGAGGTGTCAAACTCATTTGTTATAGCGACCAGACATTAATGCAATTTTGTCGGGCCGGGCCATGTGTGCCATAAAATGTAACACAAGGTACCAGAGATATAAACTTTACAAAGATGATTTCAAATGCCAAATGGCAATAGCAGGAGTGATCAGATTAGGTGTGATATGCAATGAGGTAGGAGACATGGAGATATCAGCAGTGGTGATGAGACAGGAACCCTAGGTCTCAATTTGGTACAGGAGGATTAAGTCCGGGGGGATGCAAAGAATAAATGGAAATAAGTCTGAAGAAGTGAGCAGTGACTCACAAAAGCACATACCCTACCAATGTTCCCTCTAAGCTGTGCAGTCTTGTGAGCAAAAATTCAACTTTGTGAGCTCCTGGCATTAAAGTTGTGAGCGAGCAGTTTGGCTACAGCATAAATCAGTTTGCTCTGGAGCCATCCTTCCTGAGCGAAGACAAAAATGTGTGAGCCGGAGGCTAAAAAACTGTGAGCTGGCTCATACTAACTCAGCTTAGAGGGAACACTGTACCCTACCACAATTTTTTTTTGTCTTTAAGGTGCTACTGGGCTCTTTCTTACTGCTATTAGAAATTACAACATTCTAAACCCAGTGGGGGGACATTTTAACCTTCCAGGACATTCAGTTGCCGACCTAAGAGTAGCAGTTCTCTTACAAAGGAATTTCAAAAGGAGATTAGAAAGAGAGACTACTGAATTGCAACTGATAATGAAGCTGAAGACAGTGCATCCTCCTGGACTGAACTGAGACCTAGGTTTCTTCTCTCATTACCTATGCCTGCTATTGTCATTTGGTGTCTGAAACCACTTCACTCTCCAAGATATAACAACAGATGGACTAACATTCTAGCTGTATCTGAAGAAGTGAGCAGTTACTCATGAAAGCTCCTACCCTGACAGAAACTTTGTTAGTCGTTAAGGTTCTACTGGACTCCATAGGCTGTATGTTTGACACCCCTGAGATAGAGTGCTCAAATACAATGTAAGAAGAATCAGCACTGCCGTAGTAGGAGTGGGGAGTGGGGAAAATATGATGCAGTAGAGGAGAAAAAAATGATGACTCAGAGGCAATGCTCCCTCTAAACTGTGGAGTCTTGTGAGCAAAAATTCTACTTTGTAAGCTCCTGGCATTAAAGTTGTGAGCAAGCGATTTGGCTGGTGCATAAATTAGTTTGCTCTGGAGCCATCCTTCCTGAGCTAAGACAAAAATGTGTGCGCTGGAGGCTAAAAAACTGTGAGCTAGCTCACACTAACTCAGCTTAGAGGGAACACTGCTCAGAGGTAATTAGCAATGCCTGGAAGAAGAAAATTGAGATATTTTTAAAAAGCAGCCAAGAAATAAGAACCACCCTTCTTTTTTGGTCTTGTGTAACTACACTTAGGACTGCGTTTAAAATATATTAAGATAAAATACACAGTGTGAGATCCTCACTGTTAACCTGTCTCAGATTATGATAAGAGCGTTCTACTCTAAATTAAAGACCCAAATGTTGTGAATATAGCTTTTCCTATGATTTATTGGGTTGTATAGGCTATGTTCCTCGCCTTTCTGCTCAAACAAATGCCCAAGGGAGCATGCAATAAAATAAAAATAAATAAAACTATACGCATTAAAACAAATTAAAATAATTAAATAGTAAAAGCAGCAGATATACAATAAATATAGAGCATGACAATGTTAAACATTAGTATACAGGAAGAGCTCAACAAAGGAATTTCTAGGCTTTTTCTGGACATTCTATTAAAAGCAACACAGAGAAACGTGAAAAAATACAACAGGCATTGAAATATTTTAACTGAAAGATATCTAAACGCCAGGGCTATGTTTGGGCAGGAACGCACAGGTACGGAGTTCCGGCTGGCTTCCAAGTTGACCACACCAAGCAGGAACACATTAGCATAATAGGCCACACCCAACAGCAGGAACTCATTAGGATTGGCTACATTAGGGGAGGAAGCAACTTACCCTCCCTCTTCTCCTGCCTCCTCCTGGCTGAATGAGGGCTGGAAGCGGGGTGGCCGGAAGCAGGGGGCGGGGCTTCGTCTGTTGAACTATTAATATGCACTGTCAACTGAACTGTCAGATCTGCAGGATCTGAGTGACAGCAGTGAGACTGCTGGAAGCCTGTCCTGGCCGGTTTAGACCAGTTTATGGTGTGAGGCCACAGGCATGACTCAGCTTAATGCTGATTGGTTGTAAATATGTATATAAGTGGACAAGTGCAGTCCAAACTATTCCTTATGTGAATCACGGTGTTTGGCGAAGCACTTTGCAGGAGCGTTGTATATTCTGTGAATAAACTGTATATAGTTCACCACAAAGAACTGTGTTGCATGGTACTATATGCTGGATGTGCTACTGACTGCTGGAGAGTGGCTGGAAAGGTTGGTGTGGCTGAAATAGTCCTGGAGGCTGGCAAGTATCTTCTACTGGCATCAGGCCGCCATGTGCGCACCGCGCAACAGGGTTATGGGCCCAGCCTGGC
>NW_015163122.1:589894-590006 GCF_001447785.1 Gekko japonicus
GGGCACTGCAGCAAACAAGTTGGTGCTAAAGGGTGACAAGTCACAGAAGGTAGTAGCCTACAGTGATGCAAACTGGGGTACTAACCAAGATGCAAAGTCGACAACAGGTTAT
>NW_015163122.1:590373-595770 GCF_001447785.1 Gekko japonicus
ATGTTGAATATGGTTTGAACAGATGTATATTAAGGGGGAGTGTTGAACCATTAATATGCACTGTCAACTGAACTGTCAGATCTGCAGGATCTGAGTGACAGCAGTGAGACTGCTGGAAGCCTGTCCTGGCCGGTTTAGACCAGTTTATGGTGTGAGGCCACAGGCATGACTCAGCTTAATGCTGATTGGTTGTAAATATGTATATAAGTGGACAAGTGCAGTCCAAACTATTCCTTATGTGAATCACAGTGTTTGGCGAAGCACTTTGCAGGAGCG
Organism: Gekko japonicus; assembly: GCF_001447785.1. Taxonomy (NCBI): domain Eukaryota; kingdom Metazoa; phylum Chordata; class Lepidosauria; order Squamata; family Gekkonidae; genus Gekko; species Gekko japonicus. The sequence continues at coordinate 590,650 of NW_015163122.1, forward strand.
TTGTATATTCTGTGAATAAACTGTATATAGTTCACCACAAAGAACTGTGTTGCGTGGTACTATATGCTGGATGTGCTACTGACTGCTGGAGAGTGGCTGGAAAGGTTGGTGTGGCTGAAATAGTCCTGGAGGCTGGCAAGTATCTTCTACTGGCATCAGGCCGCCATGTGCGCACCGCGCAACATCGTCATGTGCCCCGCCCCCTGCACCTCACCCAGGGGAACTGCGTTCCCCCGCGTTCCCCCCCGAAATGACCTCTGGGTCCATCCTGTGTCTCCTGCCATTTTAGAAGCATTTGAAGTTCTTTAAAAATTGCCATGAGGCCCTGATCCAGGTCTGGCACACAGTGTGGCACCCTCCAGAGCGCTTATTGTCCCCGTGCCTTTTAAAGTGCCAAAACAGCAGGGGGGCTTTTTCTGTACCTGGAAGGGAGGGTAAGAGCTCCTGGGCAGCTGTGCTATGTGTCCAATCTGGAACTGGGCCTCATAGCTATTTTTAAAGAACTATGAATACTTTCAAAATGGCAGCCTATAGGTGGCCCATAGGATGGACCTGTAGTTTGTAGTTTGGCTCTCAGATTGCTTTCTGAGAGGGGATGAGTTTCCTTATGGAGTCAAATAGTCAGGATGAAGCGACCATTTGCTCACCTTCCAGGAACAAGTAAGATAAATGGCTATTTGGATATAGTGAGTGGTTAGAAATACTATCCCCAGGTTTGCAAGACACCGAGACATGAACAATTCTACTTCTAACCCGACACAAGCCAGCACGAACTTTGCAAAAAGGCGAGTCAAGACAGACTTCTTTCCATTTGCTCTGTTAGTTCCCTGTACCTTTGCTTGCATAGATTTTTGGGAGACCCATTGTCCCATGTGTAGGGCTCTGCACCCCCTTTGGAAATGGCCTGAAAACATAATTTGCAGATGTTTAGTTTTGTAACTGTAGTTATCAAGGAAGAAACCGTTGAAAATCCAAGTCACAATAATTTGCTTTTTAAAAAGGAAAGTAAGGTATCAAGAGATAAATGACTACAGATCCTATCAGATCTTTTCTTAAAGTCCCAGGTGTGCAAGATCTATTTGTTCTGACTAAGAAATGGAGTTAAATTTGACCTTTATTGAACAAATTATCACATACATTTTTCAACCTTAACATTCAAGGCAATCCCATATCTGTGGAAAAGCCATGATGAACTCCTACAAAGCAGACAAATCGAGCAGGAATAGTAACATAGCAGGCACACAGACTATTTCTCTCTCTTATCCTTGAGACAGGGACTGAATCCTGGTGAATTAAAACAGCTTTCAGAAGTCACACACATTGCAGTTTCCTCTCATGCTGAGAAAGCAAAAATAAATATCTCCTATTCAAAAAGTCATTGCTGGAGAAGGTGGAATAGGGAATCTTCATATCCTTGTCTGATTTCAGTCTCTAGTCGTCAGTTTGCCAGGAAGAGTGGCCTTACAATCTTTGAAGCATTACTGCCAATTCTTCCCTAGAAGATAAATTAAGGAAGGTCAAAGACATTGAAGAAGGAAGAATAAAATAATAGGGATGTACAGATGGAAATTTACTAATAATCTTCCAGACTGAAATTTTGAAATATCAGAAATCTGGCCAATATGGGGATATCAGGGAACTATCAGAAGCTTTCTAAAATAACGGTTATTTGGGGCAGGCAGTTACCATTGTCCTTGGCTGGAATGGGCCTAATGGATCCAAGAACTGTACAAGGCACTTTTTTGTGTGTATAGAGTATCATAACCATTCTGTTAGTATATATTAACCATTGTGTTGTTATAAAATATCCATTAATAACTAATCTAGACCTATTTTACTAAAGTCCCAGTTGTCTCATAATTAGTATGGTCGAAAATATCCCTTTTCAGAGTCCGTATTAGAATGAAAGTGCCAGGATAATATGGCTGCTTTAATTCTAAAGAAGCCATCTATGGGTAAGGATCCCACATCTTGCAAATCAGCAACTGTTGTTAATTTAGGGTCATAATTTTAATGGAAGAAGGCAGAAGTAGTAGCAGTGTTGATTCTGCTCATTCCTCCATAGTTTCCCAAACTTATTTGGCCTACCACCAAAAGGCTGCTTTAGATAGGTTCTGGACTCTTCTTTCTTTATGCTTCCCCTTATTTGTATTCAATGCCCCCCAATTTCACCCAAGGATCCGACCACCCACCTGGATCGTTCCAGAACCATCAGGGGGCGGTATTGCCCACTTTGGGAACTAGTGCGAGTAGCTGAAGGATTCTTGAAGCACATTGTCACAGAGTAAAAGGCAGCAAAGGTCTTTCTCTTGAAAGCACCTGGGAAAATTATGCCTCATTTAAGAGACTCTGACTTGATATGAAAAGGATGGATTTCCCCACATCTTTGATTTTGCAAAGCCAGAGGATTGTGGGGTGCCAAAAAGACACAGATGGGGGTACATAGGGCAACATAGGCTTGTAGTTTTAATTATCTCTCTCTGTGTGGGGAAAACTAGGCAGTTTTTTCCTCCTTGTATTGTATTGTGTATTGTATGTATTAGCCTGGTCTTCAAGGTATTGTTTTATAACTCTATAATCCGGCTTAGGTGGAACAAGCCTGGACATGTAGTTTAGAAGTATGAGAGCAGCTGACTGTCTAGTGCCCCCTCCATGCCCTGGATAAATGCATAATTTGGGAAAACGGGTCTCCCAAAAATCTATTGACTCACCCTGGACTAATCCTATCAGCACCCAGCTTCACTCCCCTGCACCAATTTATCTTAATTAAGCAACACTTAATTCTATTCACCTATATCATTAGCACTTGTAGGGTCATTAGACCTTTTACACATCATTGTCCACCTTGAAAAAGCTCATTAAGCTATTGTTTTTCTGGCAAATACATCAACCTACCCCAGGCAGTGTTCCCTCAAAGCTGAGTTAGCGTGAGCTAGCTCATAGTTTTTTTAGCCTCTGGCTCACAGATTTTTGTCTTAGCTCAGGAAGGATGGCTCCAGAGCAAACTAATTTATGCAGTAGCCAAATAACTTGTTCACAACTTTAATGTCAGTAGCTCACAAAATAAAAATTTTGCTCACACGCTTAGAGGGAGCATTGACCAGGGTACATTTTCCCCTATATCTGGAGCACCCTGCTTCTCAGCAGTGTGTGTGTGTTGTGTGACCACACACCCCCTCTCTTGTGGGTCTTCTTCTGCTTTATGAAATGCTGGGCATTTTGCTGCTCAACTTGCTGCTTCCATGGACCTCTAAAAGGTTTGTAATTATCACTCTTCCCTAAAAAGCTTTCCCTCTTCCCCCCCCCCAATTTCTTCTTAGTTAGCTCTTGCATGTGTTTTTAGTGTGTAAGTGTATGCATTTCTGTCTATTTCTATTTTCTTTTAATAAAAACATTTCTGGTTGAACATTTGCCTAGTTTATTTTGAGAGTTCTCTTAAAGGGGGGGGGGGAAATCCCTGTATAGATATGTGGACAATCCCAGTTATCCCTTCTCACTCTGTCTCCTTAAAGCTAATTCCCCCAACTAATTAGAAGACTGCCTCTTTTGGTAACAAGATGACTCAGTGATGTACAACAATTTGGACAAAGAATATGAAGATACCAGGGATAAAGTTAAGCTAGAATCCTCCCTAGTATCTCATCTTTCAATTAGTAGGGAATTTTTCATGGAGGGGCAGCATTGAATTAAGTATTCTCCTCATCTGTAGTTTGTAATCATGCAGGTCTAAGAGAGATGTACTGTGTGATATTTTTTAATGTATACCTCAGCTTTGGCTTCTTAGTCAAGGGTAAAGTCTGTGAACAAATATAACTAGAACCTCTGAAAAATTTGAACACCAGTGCCCTAATAGAAGCTTTAGGGTCAGCCAAACAACAACTCAACAACCAGAATATCTTTGTTGCAGTCTCCTTATTTATTTAGTTTTGAAATACATCTTTTTATTGCATTCACTGCTCATTTCACAACTTTTTCCACACTATTTTCATGCCTGATTTATCCCCATCATATAAGATGATAAATTTGGATGGCGGCCGGTGCTCATCGAGGGCAGACGTGTGGAGTAACGCCTCTGCACTAAACTGCCCAAACTCGAGCCTTTCCGGGGGTTTTGTGACCACCCAAAAATATCCCTTTGGTGGGATATTGAGCAGGGGACTTAAACCGACCCAGAGAAAAGTGGCTTTATCTCTGGGGGATAGTTGGCTTTGTCCCAAAGCAGAAAGGCTGTGGGAGGCCAGCAGGAGACTTTTGCTCTTTGCCGTGCACAAGAGGAGTACGACGGACAACGGGAGCGGAACAACAAACGCCTGACGGAGATTATAAATCTTCAAATACAACACACGAAGCTAAGTATTTAGAACTAATTCTTCACTGCAAATTTAATTTAAACGTAATAAAGCGGGGAGGTACTCTTTCACTTGTATACTTGTTTTTCTCTCTCTCTCACTACTCTTTTGTTCTTTTCTGTTCTCACTAAACTGGGAAGAGAGGCTAAAATAGAGGTGGGGACAGGAGACTACGGGAAAAGGGGCGAGAGAAGCAGATAACTTGGTGAAATAAAAGGTAATAACAACGAAACTCTAAAAATACAGGCATAAACTTGAAACTCACGGAGTCTTCCTTCTACTTTAGAGTAAAACTAGTCGAGGAGGAAGCAGCTGAGGCCAATCGACTGACCGGGCAAACAAGGAGCAGCTGGCCGGGAGCGGAGGAGAGAGGGGTGGAGCCGAGCGGAGCCGGGAGCCGAGGAGCCGAGCGGAGCCGGACAAATCCGAGGATCAACGGAGCAGGGCGGAGCCAGGGGCTGCCGGGGCCGAGCGAGGAGGAGCCGAGGAGTTAAGCGGATCCGAGTGGGGCCGGGCGAAGCCGAAGTTCATCGGAGCTGGGCGGAGCCGGGAGCTGTCGGAACAGTTGGGGCCGAGCAGAGTCGAATCGCGTCGGACCGGGCGGAGCAGAGGACGTCAGAGCCGAGTGGGGCCGAGTTCTATCAGCGACGGAGGACCAACGAAGCTGTGCCAAGTCAGAGAACTGCGAAGGACTTGAGGAGATAGGGAAGTAGAGGGAGACCGGCACAAGACGCTTGAAAGTAGAAGCGAAATAAGAGACTTTAAAGGGGAA
>NW_015163122.1:596147-596350 GCF_001447785.1 Gekko japonicus
CATTACTCCAACAATGGCATCAGGCTCACTTAAAAAAGTAAATACTCCTCCAGGCCAAGGTGGGGGACTAGGCCAACTTAAAGCAAATATACCTCAGGTCTCAATGATGGACCTTCAGGCGATGATGCAAAATTGTCTGGCCCAATCATCACAACAATCATCTCAACATACAGCCGAACTGATAAAAAAAGAGCTAGAACCTA
>NW_015163122.1:600034-603227 GCF_001447785.1 Gekko japonicus
ACATGATAAAAAAGAACGAGGCGGCCTGGGACTACCAGAGTGGAAATTATACTATAGAGCGGCAGCAATGACCTGGATTCGTGACTGGATCTTACTAGAAGATAGTAGAACTTTAAAATTAGAAGGTCATGACCTACACATGGGCTGGCACGCCTATGTGTGGTATGACGAAGAAAAAAAGCAGAAACATTTTCAAAATCACATTTTGAGAGATGCGCTGATAAAAGTGTGGAGAATGATGAAGGAAAAATTCTACGATAAAATCCCTAGATGGGTTTCACCTTTGGAAGCCTTCATATTACCAAATCTAATGACGGAAGAGAAAACGGCCACCTATGACAAAATACTTACAAAAGAAAACGAATTGAAAGACTTCGAAACACTACAAGCAACAAAGATCAATCTTACAAACTGGGAGAAGCTACAACTAAAATCCAGATTTGTGAAAGATAAAACAAGAGGTTTCGTAAAAACAAATACAAATTTAGATAAAATTTGGTTGTCTTCCGCAGATAAACTGATCCAAAAAATATACAACTTCTTACTAGATGACATGTGCCAAGCAGAAAAAATAAAATCATGTATGAAGGCCTGGGAAACAGATATAGGAAGTAATATAAGTATAGAGAAATGGTCAAAAATGTGGAACTCAATGAAATTATTAAGAGCCACATCATATAAAGAAAATGTTTTCAAAATGTTTCATAGGTGGCATTGGACGCCAGAGAAACTACAAAAATGTTATAAGACAGTATCAGGAAATTGCTGGAGATGTGAGAGAAATGTGGGCTCCTTCTACCACATCTGGTGGAGATGTGAAAAAATTGTAAAATTCTGGAAAACCATAAAACAACTCATTTTAGAAATATTAAATATAGATTTGAATCTAGCTCCAGAAACATACTTATTAAATATCCTACCTGAAAATATAAAATATAATGATGCACGTTTGATATTATACATCCTCACAAGTGCCAGAATCGCCATAGCAAAATGTTGGAAATCAGAAAAAATTCCAAGCAGAGAAGAATTGATTACAAACATCTTAGATATAAAAGAAATGGACAAAACAAATATGTTTTTAGCGGGAAAAATGGACAGTGTGTTTAAAGAAAGATGGCAAAAACTAGATAACTGGTTAGAAACATATGAAAAAAAAAGCTCCAAAAATATTGTAAAAGAATGGAAATATGAAATGTAATTTTTGTTATATACTGAAAACTCAATAAAAAGATGTTAAAAAAAAAGATGATAAATTTGCATGTAGGATCTATAAATCTATGTTTATTCAAGCTAAATATAAACACATAAAAACACATTTATTTCCTATAAGCTTATAAAATAGTTTAGGGATAATTGAAATGTAATAGACAGGCCAACACCTCGGTGCACTGATATGATAATTTGCTATAGCTATTGTTGTCAACAATGACAACTATAAAAATAATCACAACATTAACAGTACAGGTCAGTTTACCAGTTTTACAAGTGAACTTCTTCCACTAGTTGTTTCAGGTGGATAATTGAATAAATCACCCATTATAGGTGCTCCCGTAGTCCAGTGTCCCATCCAAGCCTGGTGTCTCAGTTGCTTGTGTCACCTGCTCTTAAAACCAGCCAGACCAACACAGTTTGTCACTCACTGAGCTGAATGCAACATACTAGCCATGTCTGAAAGACTATTTTCAAAAATGTGTTGCCCATGTGACATCCCAAGGCCCCTGCTTTTTCTGACATCAAAACTCTACAGAACTGCAAAAAGAAACAGAGGACTGTCAAATGCCATTCTGGGAGAACTCATGGCTGGTAGACTGTGTTGAACTTGGTAGGTTGTAAGCCGTGCAGACCTGCCTTAATATATTAAATGCCGTCTCTATTTTTAAAAATATTATAATTAAAAGAACTCACCCTGAATATCATGGTGTCACTTTCTTAAATGTGACAGAAAATTGTTATATAGCAATACTTGATTGATGTGTCCTGGAGCCAAGCTCATTCTTTCAAAGAGCAAGGAGATAAAACCTAAAATGTAAGTAAGCAGTACCCACAGACTGTAGCTTGAGAAATCTAAATTATGGACAGATGGTGACAGGTAAAGAGATATCACAGAGCTTTGAACTCTGCAGAGACTAGTAGACCTGTCTTGCTAAGATTTTGCAGTGCAGACCTAGTCAGTCACTGTGAAGCACCTGCTGACACTGAAGTGTACTAAAAGATATTGGGGGGAGGGGACTTGATGATCTAGAATATTATGGCACTGAAGAGGCAGAGAAGGAGAAACAGCAGTGACTCATGTACAGGATATCATTATAAACCTAAGTATTGCTTTTAATGTCACCACACACCAAAAAAAACAATTACTGTCCCTGAGAACTTTGGTTCTCCAAACAAATGTATAGCAGAACCACCCAAATGCCTTGGTAAGTTTTATCAACTTGCTAAAGAATGCTAAGTGTCAAGTGCAAGCAGTCCTGAAGAGTAAGGATATTGATGGATTACCTCCACCCCATCATATACCACCAGTCAAAAGATGATGAATGGCTCTTTGCCTACTAATCAAGCAAAGAGGCCAATGCAAGGTTTTTGTTTTCTCATGAGTATCCAATTACGAAAGCTATTGGGTAGACTGACATTGTTAACAATTAGGAACTGCACTTCTGCTTATTTATTTCAAATAATGTTAATGTACGCATCAAAGATGTGGTTTGTATGCTATTGAAAGGGGTCATCTACATTTTCTTCCAAAGAAGTTTATTTTGTTTTCTCCCAAGTAACCAATAAACAACCCATCATATTGACTGAAATGCAGAGATATATGTCAAATATGCCCTTAGGTGCTGAAACAGAAAGGTAGGAGTCAGGATGCAGGCTTCCATAATGGAAAGGGCAAATTTTATTTATACAGAGTGTCACATCTGGTGAGCAGATCTTACTCTTCTGAGATGATGACAGACATGAAGTACTGCATCAGCAAGTGTAGGGATTATTTTATTTATTCATGATAATATTCTACTCTTCAAGCAAACATGTGGAAAGGATGACTCCTCTCTCTCTCTCTCTCTCTCTCTCTCACTCTCTCTCTCTCTGAATGAGAATCAGGTCCCTATATACCATACATAGTCCCACAATTAATTTTTTCCCCTGTTAAAACATAGGGAAATCTAAAACAAAGGGGAATTTCACACTACCTGTT
>NW_015163123.1:0-2187 GCF_001447785.1 Gekko japonicus
AATGCAGAGGCATTTGCAGTGGCAATAGAACATCCACATGGAAGTTGCCACATACTTTTTTTTGCTCCCAAGCAGTGTTCCCTCTAAGGCTAAGCTGAGTTAGTGTGAGCTAGCTCACAATTTTTTAACCTCCAGCTCACACATTTTTGTCTTGGCTCAGGAAGGATGGATCCGAACCAAACTAATTTATGCAGTGGCCGAATCGCTCGCTCACAATTTTAATGCCAGTCGCTCACAAAGTAGAATTCTTGCTCACAAGACTCCACAGCTTAGAGGGAACATTGCTCCCAAGTTCCCTCAAAGCTACCATCCCCCCCGCCAAGGGATTTTTCGGACCCTGAAAAGAATGACAATTGACATATTGCTGCTTTGTTCAGCTTTGATACTGCCATAGTTTAAAAGCAGTAGAGGGCATGTGTATAGATCAATGCTGTCGTGAGTCAGCAATTGCTGGTTTTTTTAAAGTAGTCCTCTGGTTTTGGGGGGAAAGGGAGCTGATGGTGGTGATATGGATGGGACCAGTGTTCCCTCTAAGCTGAGTTAGTGTGAGCTAGCTCAGTTTTTTAGCCTCCAGCTCACACATTTTTGTCTTCACTCAGGAAGGATGGCTCCAGAGCAAACTGACTTATGCAGTAGCCAAATCGCTTGCTCGCAACTTTAATGCCGGTAGCTCACAAAGTAGAATGTTTGCTCACAAGACCCCACAGCTTAGAAGGAGCACTGGATGGTACCTACAAAAATGTGCAAGCCAAAACACAACCCCTGCATGGAAGCAACCCTATTTGGGGTAGGAACTATCTGTAACGCTCCTTGCAGTACGAGTCCGGCGGCACCTTTGAAACCAACCAAGTTTAATTCTGGGTATGAGCTTTCGTGTGCAGGCACACTCCTTCTTCAGATATCTTCAGAGATCTTGAAGAAGTATACATGCACATGAGAGCTTATACCCAGAATTAAACTTGGTTGGTCTTCAAGGTGCCGCTGGACTCAAACTTTGTTCTGTTGCTTCCGACCAACACAGCTACCCATCCGAATCTATCTCCTTACAGTATGTTATAGAACCATCATCTGTCAACAGATGCTTGTATCGAACAGGTTCCAAGCCCAACCACTTTTTGTGTCTGTGTATAGATGTGGTACAAAACACGTGGAACTCATGAGTCATATAAACCATCTGTATACATATATCACACTAACAACCATAAACATAGCAAACATTGATATAACAATTCCACAAAATATTACATACCAAATCTGACCATGACAAAAATATTTAACCATGTACAATTCAACAGGTATGATTAATTAATTAATTATCATATGGCTGTGGGTGTACTATAGCCAGGAGAGCCAAAGATTGCCTGGCAGCCTGAAACTCTAGCTCTTTTTGTGGCAAGCTAGGTTTATTTTTTGAGCTGAGAGAACTGACCCAAGGTCACCCAGCTGGCTCCATGTAGAGAAATAGGGAATCAAACCCAGTTCTCCAGTCCACAGTTCTTAACCACTACACAAAACAGGTATATTCAAACAGATAAATTATCAGCCTGTAATCATTCAAATGAGGAGGAGGAGTTTGGATTTATACCACGCCCTTCAGAGTCTCAGAGTGGCTTACAAACTCCTTTCCCTCCCCCTACCCACAGCAGACACCCTGTGAGGTAGGTGGGGCTGAGAGAGCTCTGATAGAAACTGCTCTTTTTCAAGAACACCTCTGACAGAACTATGGCTTGCCCAAGGTCATCCAGCAGCTGCGAGTGGAGGAGTGGGGAATCAAATCCGGTTCTCCCAGATTAGAATCCGTGCACTTAACCACTACATCAAACGGGCTCTTATGATCCAATATATATCTGTTTGGGCCAAAAATACCAATGAATATACTCAGTCCAAATATTCAATAGATTTCATAGTCCACTAATCATTTCAAATTTAGTCTAAATAGTCCCATAAACCTGAACTTTTTTTAAAATAACTTTGATTGAATATCAAACAATACATAGGAAACAGGAGGATTCAGGCAATGTTCCTCATACAATATAACATAGGGTAAGTAAAGGTAAAGGTTCCCTTGCTCGAAAGCCAGTCGAATCCGATTCTAGGGTTGCGGTGCTCATCTCCGTTTCAAAGCCGAAGAGCCAGCGCTGTCCGAAGACGTTTCAGTGGTCATGTGGCCGGCATGACTAAACACCA
>NW_015163123.1:3259-3436 GCF_001447785.1 Gekko japonicus
TAGCCTCTGGCTCACAGATTTTTGTCTTCGCTCGGGAAGGATGGTGCCAGAGCAAACTGATTGATGCAGGAGCCAAATCGCTTGCTTGCAAGTTTAATGCCGGAAGCTCACAAAATAGAAGGTTTGCTGACAAGACTCCGCAGCCTAGAAGGAGCATTGGATGGGACCAGTGTTCCC
>NW_015163123.1:3550-3668 GCF_001447785.1 Gekko japonicus
GTAGAATTTTTGCTCACAAGACTCCACAGCTTAGAGGGAACATTGGATGGGACCTACACAAATGTGCAATCCGAAGCACAACCCCTGCATGGAAGCAACTCTATTTGGGGTAGGAACC
>NW_015163123.1:3854-5036 GCF_001447785.1 Gekko japonicus
GCTTATACCCAGAATTAAACTTTGTTGGTCTTCAAGGTGCCACTGGACTCAAACTTTGTTCTGCTGCTTCTGACCAACACAGCTACCCATCCGAATCTATCTCCTTACAGTATGTTACAGAACCGTCATCTGTCAACAGATGCTTGTATCGAACAGGCTCCAAGCCCAACCACTTTTTGTGTCTGTGTATAGATGTGGTACAAAACACGTGGAACTCATGAGTCATATAAACCATCTGTATACATATATCACACTAACAACCATAAACATAGCAAACATTGATATAACAATTCCACAAAATATTACATACCAAATCTGACCATGACAAAAATATTTAACCATGTACAATTCAACAGGTATGATTAATTAATTAATTATCATATGGCTGTGGGTGTACTATAGCCAGGAGAGCCAAAGATTGCCTGGCAGCCTGAAACTCTAGCTCTTTTTGTGGCAAGCTAGGTTTATTTTTTGAGCTGAGAGAACTGACCCAAGGTCACCCAGCTGGCTCCATGTAGAGAAATAGGGAATCAAACCCAGTTCTCCAGTCCACAGTTCTTAACCACTACACAAAACAGGTATATTCAAACAGATAAATTATCAGCCTGTAATCATTCAAATGAGGAGGAGGAGTTTGGATTTATACCACGCCCTTCAGAGTCTCAGAGTGGCTTACAAACTCCTTTCCCTCCCCCTACCCACAGCAGACACCCTGTGAGGTAGGTGGGGCTGAGAGAGCTCTGATAGAAACTGCTCTTTTTCAAGAACACCTCTGACAGAACTATGGCTTGCCCAAGGTCATCCAGCAGCTGCGAGTGGAGGAGTGGGGAATCAAATCCGGTTCTCCCAGATTAGAATCCGTGCACTTAACCACTACATCAAACGGGCTCTTATGATCCAATATATATCTGTTTGGGCCAAAAATACCAATGAATATACTCAGTCCAAATATTCAATAGATTTCATAGTCCACTAATCATTTCAAATTTAGTCTAAATAGTCCCATAAACCTGAACTTTTTTTAAAATAACTTTGATTGAATATCAAACAATACATAGGAAACAGGAGGATTCAGGCAATGTTCCTCATACAATATAACATAGGGTAAGTAAAGGTAAAGGTTCCCTTGCTCGAAAGCCAGTCGAATCCGATTCTAGGGTTGCGGTGCTCATCTCCGTTTCA
>NW_015163123.1:5578-8809 GCF_001447785.1 Gekko japonicus
AAAAAAATCATAGCATTTCTTCCAGGGATGCGAGTTGCTGGTATCTTGGAAGAGGGGCGTATCGCCTCATTGCCACTTCTACAGACGTCGCACCCCTGTGAGTGGGCTGAGGCAGTCAGGTGGTTTTCTGAGATGACTTTTAAGCCAGAGTCTTCTTTTCTTGGTAACATCTTGAAACTTTGAGGAAACCCACAACGGGCCTGTCCTGAGGCGCTGTCAGCTACAGCAGTGCAGCAGAGAACAGTCTTGGGAGAGCTCTCTCTTAGTCACAGTTGGTTTTCTCACCGTTTTATTTCTGCTTCTGAATTGTTGACGGAGGAACCACACCATGCTGTCCTTTCAATTCCTTCTCTGGTGTCTCAGTAAGTGCATCTTACTTCGTATTTTACATGTTACTGCGTCAAGTCATTTCAAAGCTGCAAGACCAATTGATACATCGCTGGGTTATGTTACCTGCATGCTCTGCTTGTGGGCTTGTCTCAATGGCTTAGCATGCAGGTGATAATAACGGCACCTGTGCTCACTAGAGGACAAGATACATTCCCTCTCTGAAGTCCCTCCCTGGGAGATTTAATTTCTGGAGACCCTGGGGAAAGAACGGAACTTTGGACAATGAGGAGATTAAATAACATTGAGGGAGACATACCCAGGAGGCAGAAAATGGGGATAAGGTAGGAAGACTGGAAAACAAGGACTGTCCCTGTTAAATACAGGCAGCTGGGGCACTTGTAAAGACAACAGTCCTGGACTTCTGGTATTCAGAGGTATGCTGCCACTGGGCACGGAGGTTCCATTTGGCTATCATGGCAAGAGCCGATGCAAAATACTTGAACTAAATTCGAGTCCAGCAGCACCTGCTAGGCAGGTATGACACACACCCCTTTGTACTGTCAGTTCTGTGAGGGGTCTGCGTGTCAGGACCTAGTCAGAGTTGATTTTACTTTTCCTGACCAGTCCTCTACACCCAATGCATAATATTCTCTTCGGGGTTTGTATATTTCAGGCTGTCTTCTTTGAGGACTACTGCACAGTATATGGCTCCCCAGAAAGTCAGGCACCAATATTTATAACCTTCAATAAGGCACCGTTATTTTATTATTGCACAGAAAACACAACAGGGGGATGGGATATATTGACATGGGATGTTCAGATACTTTGTTGAAATATTTATATCACTTTGCCTTGTCTTAGGCTGTCTGTTGTTTGCTCCTTCCGTGGTCAACTTATTGGCTTTAATTGGTCTGCCCCCCACCTGAGTCTAACTGGTCCCCTAACCAGCCTTCCAGACTCCTCACTCCAAATCCCTTCTTTGCCTTTCCTCAACCACTATTTGAGTCCCTATGACGAAGTGTTTTTGTGTGTTTGTGACCACCCAGGTCTTATGCATCCACTCTCTCCAGAGTTCGTTTTTCGGACTCCCCTGCTAACTCCTCAGACTCTCTTCCAACTGCCTCTCCCAACTGTTCGCTAGGTCCGTTTTCTGTCACTCAGGGAGTGCTCCAGCCAAAAGGCCCCCTCCCCTCTATGTCATGTGACTCAGCAGGGATCTATCTTAACATTCTGCTGGTCCCATATTTTCAATTCAGTCACAGCAGGGTATAAAGCTCTCAAGAGTCAACGCTCCCTTCGCCAGATCTAATAGAGTGAGTTTCTACACACGAAAGCTTATACCCTAGCAAATTTGGCAGGGGAGAGTGAGTCAGAAATTGAATTTGGCAGGGGAAGGCAAATTTGCAATGGAAGGAGAGTCAGAAATCGAATTTTGCAGGGGAAGGCAAATTTTGCAGGGGAGGGAGAGTCAAAAATCTAACTAATAAATAAATAGTCTTTAAGGTGCCAGTGGACGCCGATTTTGTTCTGCTGCTACAGACTATCACAGCTGCCCACCTGGAACTTCCTTTATTCAGAGAAGTCTGTTTAGCACGTAGGCTTTAAGACACAGAAGCAGCAGTAAATGTGGATAACAAAATGACTTGATTGTGCGAGGTACATTTTTTAGATACTGAAAGAACAGCTTTGGTAGTCGGAATGACAACTGATGTCAGAATGACATTTCTCAGAATGACAACTGATTTCCAGACTACAGAGACCAGGTTCCCTGGAGAGCATGACTGCTTCGGAGGGTGGATTCCATGTCATTATACCCTGCTGAAGTCCCTCCCTGGACTCCGCCCCTCAGTCTCCAGCAATTTCCCACCCCAGAGATGGCAACCCTAGGAAAGAAGTGTCGAAGGGGGAAAGATTCTGGGAGCCATCTTTCCTTTAAACACTACAGTTTCTCCTGAGAGCCAGGGGAATTCATTCCTCTGTGATGCTTCAATCCCACCTTTCCTCCTTCATGGAATGCAAGATGGGATACCTGGAATTCCCAAAGAGTTGGCAGCCACCGAGTAGACCCAGGTCTGCTCTGGTTCAGCCAAGGACTTCAGACCATACTCTGGGATCTACATTAGGTTGCCAATCTCCAGGTGGTGGCTGGAGATCCCCTGGGATTACAACTGGTCTCCAGGCGACGGAGATCAGTTCACCTGGAGAAAATTGCCACATTGGAAGGTGGACTCTATGGTATTATACTCCTTTTAAGTCCTTCCCCTCCCAAAGCATGCCCTTCCAAACCAGAGCCAGTTTGGTGTAGTGGTTAAGAGCGGCAGACTCTAATCTGGGAGAACCGGGTTTGATTCCCCACTCCTCCACTTGCAGCCAGCTGGATGACCTTGGGTCAGTCATAAGTTCTTTCAGAGCTGTTCTCCCAAAAGCAGTTCTCTCAGAGCTCTCTCTGACCCACCTACCTCACAGGGTGTCTGTTGGGGGGAGAGGAAGGGAAGGAGTTTGAAAGCCACACTGAGACTCCAAGTACATGGCGAGGTATCAATCCAATCATCTCCTCGTCTTCCTCCTCTTTTCCTCCTCCTCCTCCTCCTCCTCAGGCTCCACCTCTTAAATCTCCAGGGATTTCCCAACCCAGAGTTGGCAACCCTAGATCTACAGAGTGCTGATCCTCCTCTTTTCCTCCTCCTCCTCCTCCTCCTCAGGCTCCACCTCTTAAATCTCCAGGGATTTCCCAACCCAGAGTTGGCAACCCTAGATCTACAGAGTGCTGGAGTGATTAGTGCATGTTGGACTTGCACCAGAGAGATATGGAATCACACTCCCCTCATAAATTTGTAGCAAAGCCAGCATGAAAACTACACACACGACTTCCAGTCTATGGCGGCACGCTAGCAGACTCAC
>NW_015163123.1:10387-14377 GCF_001447785.1 Gekko japonicus
AAGGATATTCCATTTGAAGTGAGACAACGGAGAAAGAAGTACAAAGAGCTTGTGCTTTTTCTTCAGAAAAATTCAACTGGATATAAATGGCTATTTCCAGAAGGCGTCACTTTCAAGATTAAGGACAAAAAAGAAAAGATTGACTCTGTTCCGAAAGCTCAAGAATTCCTAAGGGTTCAGTTGGGAAGACCAGAGGATGGGAAAAAAGAAGAGGACAGCAAGTCTAGTGGCAGGGATGATCGGGGGTACTGTTTGTAGACAGTTTAAATTTAAGCTTAAAAGAAAAATATTAACTTTAAATGCTTGACTCAGTTTATAATGTTATAAATGATGGAAGATTGAATGTAACTAAGCTAGTTGGAGGATCTCCCCTCTTGGGATTTTAGTTAGTAGTGGGTTCTTTATCCCGTAAATGTAGTTTTCCCTCCCCCTTTTCTGTTGTAGTTTTTGTAGTGATATATAAAAAATAAAACAAATCCCCTCTTGGGGCTTAAAAAAAGAAAGAAAACTACACACACACACATACAGGCGCACAAACCCAAGAATGATTGTTGCCTTGAGCTCCTCAGAGAAAGGGCAGGATCCCAATGCAAAGGTATAGCCTACCTATTTTTCATTCCCTCTTCAATATGTGGTTCCCTTTCATTTTCCACCGCACCCAGATTACACCTGGACCCCACCAACGACTCAATTGATTTTTGTGGCAGTGGACTGATCCTTCCCACACGCAGCCTGTGCATTCTGGTGACGACTGGGAAGCGGCCGTATCTCTTTGACACCGTCATGCTTCTTCTTCCCCTTGGGGAGGCTATTGGAAGCCCCGTGGGTTTTGTGGCAAAGGGGCCTCTGCAGCTTTGCAAAGTTTTTAACCAGACACGTGTCCAGAACAGGATGCTGAGCTGCGACATGTGCCACAGCCGCTCTTAGAGAGTACCCACCTCAACTCCCAGGCGAAGAAGGACTTGTGGTGTATCTGTGCTACAGGCTTAAAATCACTTTAACAGCCCTTCCTTCACCCGGAAAATCCAGTGGGAACTGTCCTTCTGTAAGGGCCCAAATGGATGTGTGTGTGAGTGTTAATGAAACAGCTGACCCAATCTGCATCTAGCATTTGCTCCACTGGTTTACCAAACCCACACTGGAACAGAAATTCCCCTCTGCATTGCATGCCACTTTCACTTTGACTGACTGTCAGATTTTATGGCAGTGTCCAGACGGCATGCTGCTTTGACTTCGTTTGATCTCTTGGTTTTATGGTAGCCGTCTGGATAGATTTATGGCCCTTTTATGGCCATTCAGGGGTGACTCTGCAGTGAGTATGGTGTTGGCCTGGGATATCTGAATGCAGTTTTGAGCCACATCTTTTTCTGCGGTTCGAAAGCGCTTACTAACATCAAAAATGCGCAAGTAGATAAATGGGAACCTACCTTAGAAGGTAGGGGGCACCCTCCCCCGTTGTGGGGGTCGTTGGAGTGTTGGAGTCCGGTGGACGGTGAAGCGGCAAGCGGCGAATGGCAAAAGATGGCGTCCGGCTACATCAAAGGCGGAACAGACGTCGGCGGAGAGGCGGAGCCACGATGACACGTGAGCGTGGACGACGCAGGCAGGGCGGAGCCGCGAGGACTTAGCCAAGGCCGCGCCGGAGCATGCCCGTGGCAGAAGGGGTCCAACCGATCTGCCACTGAAAGACCGCCAGGAAGGAGCCAGAAAAAGCCTAGTGACGCCGGAAGTCGACATAGCCGACCCGAGAAGAAACCCCTCCACTGGGTGCCGGTAGGGATGTCCCCATTCTGAATAATTGTGGCCATAGGTTCACACCCGTTGTGCCAATGATCTCACATCGTCTCACACATTTCTGTCTGCATCTCTAGCCACATCCACTCTCCCGTTGTTTCATCTCAACATCGGCTGTCTGCATCATCTTGCTGCCATTTAGTAGGAACTCCGAGGTCACTATGGCGTCTCACCGCCTTACCTGAATGTGGCTTTAAGGAGGTACAACTGCTCCTCCCCACCGTCGAGCCAGTGTGAGCAAAAAGCAGACAACTGGAGATGAATTCCCGCCCCCCCAAAAAATCTTTTCTAAGGAGATATGCAAATTGTCACAAAGCAAAGAAGTTAGCTAAAAACCCAGTTGTCTGTGTTTAAAATCAGCCAGGGAACATTTTTCTGCGATCATGGGGGGGGAGGGGGTTTGGAAACATGCCCACCCCTGAACCATTTGTTATTTCCTGGGGCAGCCTCCCAAACGCCCTGCCTGGCAATTGCTGGGTGTTTTGTGTTTTTTACCCAGCTTGTCCCATCTTTCCTGCCCCCCCGCCTCCCCCTCTACCAGGTCACCCCCTTTTACTTTCGGGGGGCGCAGGTGCCATTTCCTCCCCACAGCACAGTGCAGTACCCTGCCGGTGCCCCTGGGAGGCTGCTCTTCCCCCCTCCCTCTCGTGCTCTCCCTAAACAACTTGCATCCTGATGCAGAGGAGAGCTTTATACTGAACCAAATGGGAAGCCAGCACACTTCTGGTAACATGGGGGTGCAGCCTAATGTGCTAATGAGCTGTGCTGTCAGAGTGTGGCCTAATATGCTAATGAGTTTCTGCGGTTGGGTGTGGCCTATTATGCTAATGAGTTCTTGCTGGGCTTTTTCTACAGAAAGAGCCCTGGAGATTGTAAAATGCTCTAAGACTCCTTCAGGTAATGAAGGGCGGGGTATAAATCCAATCTTCTCTTCTTCATTGTGGATTGCTGAGGCTATTCACACATCACTAGAATAGTTTGGCAATAAAAAAGGAGGAGATGAGCTCTGAGCACCCTAAACAAATGATAATTGCCAGGTTTCTTGGGTGACTGGGGGTGGTGGACAACAGTTAATCTGGTCTGAAATCAGTATAAATGGCCTCTGTCCTGATTGCAGTGTGATCTTACCTAAAGAAGAATCTATTTCCTTGATTTAGGCATTTGTTTCTTCAGTATATAATTGCCAGTGATATTGTGGTTGCCAAGGGCACAATACCATATGCAGGTCAACAGTTTTCTGCCACTTGCTCACGGTTCCATTCTTTGGTTTAGGGTTGCCAACCTCCAGGTTGTTATATCCAAAAGAGAGCTCACTGGAGGAGGTTGTATCAGAACACAAACATTCCGTGCAGGGGTCATTTCATAGAAAAAGAGCTAGGGGAACTGATTAGGATAACTCATTAGCATATGCCACAACCCCTGACATCATAAGGCCCGGCGGTGGACCTGCAAGGCCGGCGGGAGTGCAAGGAAGCCCCGCCAAGGCCCTCCCTGGCCCCAGGCAGGCAGGGGTGGGGAGAGACGGGGAGGAAGCAACTTACCCTCCCTCTTCTCCTGCCTCCTCCTGGCTGAATGAGGGCTGGAAGTGGGGCGGCCGGAAGCATGGGGCGGGGCTTCGTCGTGTGCCCCGCCCCCCGCACCTCGCCCGGGGGAACTGCGATCCCCCGCGATCCCCCCCGAATCGACCTCTGATTCCGTGAATAACTTAGAACCAGAAGTGGAAAGAATATATTATCCTAGAGTATCAGCTATCTGATGAAGCAGGAAGCAAATGCGGCACTGAAGCCGGCCGTGTATAGCTGCTACTCCCTTAACGTGGAACTTTTGTTTTCCTGTGGAACTTACACTTTTTGGAAGCGTCTGCTCTCCCGAAGCATCTTATACAGAAGATTGGTGTACTTTGGCTCCGGTCACACGGAAGGTTATGGGCCTGGAGAGGGACGGATCGGGGGCGCAGCAAATGGGCGCGATCTCACCGCAACATCTGGGAAGCGGAGCGCACCCGTCCCCGATCTGTCCCTAACCCCGGAAAACCCGCTTCAAAAAAGAACCTCCTACAGAGGAGGACTTACCTGCAGCACCACAGCAAGCACGACCGTGGGATTGCCGCCGCTCCCGTTGTGCGTATCAATCCCGGCTCCCCGCCGAACTGCGCATGCGCACACATGCGCAGTTCGGCTGCCGCGCGCCTCTTTC
>NW_015163123.1:14474-35097 GCF_001447785.1 Gekko japonicus
CCCGCCCCCCCCCCCCCCGGTGTGGCAGGGACCTTTATTTGGAAATTGTCTTTTGCATTAAGTACTGTTGGATCCTAACCCTTTAAAAAAATTATAAGAGTGTTTGCATTGGGGAAATAGTTGAACTGTTATTGTTAAAACTGTCTTGGGGATAATATATTCTTTCTACTTCTGTTCGTAAGTTATTCACGGAGTGTTTGTGTTTTGATACAACCTCCAGGGGGTGGCTGGAGATCTCCTGGGATTACAACTGATCTCCAGGCAAGAGACCTCTGTTCCCCTAGGGGAGATGTGTGGCGTCTATGGCTGTTGTATGTTAATCTCCAGTAGACAGATCATTATGATCTAAGCTGACAGCTACCTGTCAGCAGGTGGATGGACAGAGCAAGTTCCAACCGGTTTAGACTGGCACTGGACAGTGTGCAGTCACAGTGACTCAGCATGACACTGATTGGTGGAACTCTGTATATAAGTCATTGCACAGTTACCATGTATCCTCCTTCTCTGTATTGGATGGCTGGCGTAGCACTTTGCTTGCGAATATTGTGAATAATCCCTTGTACATAGTGTACCACTGGACTGCGTTATTGTGGTTACTATAAGGGGCTTCACAGCAAGAACTGCAGTGGAAAGCTGGTGAGGCTGGAGGCTGGGAAGTCTTAAGGGTCTGACTTGGACAGTCCCACACGCTTAGCGCAAAAATGGCATTATGCTGCACTGAAGTCCCTCCCTTCGCCCCCCAGGCTCCATCCACCAAAATCTCCAGGAATTTCCCAACCTGGAGCTGGCAACTCTACTTGGGTTGCAAAAAGTCAGTCTGATGGGGCCTGGCTCACACATGCCGGAGACTGAGACAGCAGAGCCCTCATTGCAGTTGCCAGCCTCCAGGTGGTGGCTGGAGATCTCCTGGAATTACAGCTGGTCTCCAGGTGACAGAGATCAGTTCCCCTGAAGAAAATGACGGCTTTGGAAGGTGGCCTCTATGGCATTATACCACTGAAGCCCCTCCCCTGCCAAAACCCCACCCTCCCCAATAGGGTTGCCAGCCTCCAGGGAGGACCTGGAGATCTCCCACTTTTACAACTGACCTCCAGTTAACAGAGATGAGCTCCCCTGGAGAAAATGGCTGCTTTGGAGGGTGGACTCTGTGGCATTGTACCCTGCTGGGGCCCCTCCCCTCCCCAAACCCCGCCCTCTCCTGGCTCCACCCCCAAAGTCTCCAGGCATTTTCCAGACCTGGCAACCCTACTCCCCAGGCACCTTTGGAATTCTGACACTGTGGTGGGTGCGGCCACAAAATGGCTGCCATACGTTTACCTGACGAGCTCCCTCTGGGAACCCCACCTTCCCCAAATCTCTGGAAACTTCTTGAGCCAGAGTTTGCAACCCTGAACGGCGTGACTCCCCTTTGTCCTTCCTGTTGAGCACCCATCATTTTCTCTCGTGGTTGCCATAGGAGACCCGTTCCCACCCCCTAACTCTGCTTCCGCTTCTTCCTCTTGTCTGGGATTAATCGCAATCTCACCCTTGCAGGTGTGAAGCCTCTGGGAAGCTTTAACATTGACACCAGCCAGAGGTGGGTCTCGCCACCCATCAGCCCTCACTTTGGACACCAGGTTCTTCAGCATTCAGATGGGCGACAGAGCTGGTAAGGTGAAACTCTACAGTGGGTGGGGAAGCCAGGCGGAGATAACACTGGGAAGCCTGTAGGTTTTTGGGGGGGCCCTCCTGGTCCAGATGCCCTCGAGGGGCCTGTCACAAAACCTCTCCACTTTGTCCTCCTCCATTCCACCGCCACATACCTCAGGATTTTACTCCCCTTCCCACAAACGGGTTATTCACTGTGCCGTTAGGTCCAAACAGGGGTCATTTCCTGCAGGAGTGCACAGGAGCGGAGCTCTGGCAGTAAAGAGCCCAGGGGGCGGGCACATGCAACAAGCCCCACCCCCTGCTCTCAGCAGCCCTTAGTCAGAGCAAGAAGCAGCCAGGTAAGTTGCAGAGCCCCCCCCGCCCCCCCGGCCCAAAACAGTCCAGTGGCCATCCACTGTGCCGTTAGGTCCAAACAGGGGTCATTTCCTGCAGGAGCGCACAGGAGCGGAGCTCCGGCAGTAAAGAGCCCAGGGGGCGGGCACACGCAACAAGCCCCACCCCCTGCTCCCAGCAGCCCTCAGTTAGAGCAAGAAGCAGCCAGGTAAGCTGCAGAGCCCCCCGCAGGCCCCCTGGTCCAAAACAGTCCAGTGGCACCTTTAAGACCAAGTTTTATTCAGGTACAAGCTCTCCCTCCTCTGCGAGGACAGATCTGCACGTCCCCCCCCCAATAGCTGGAAATCCAAAACAGTCCAGTGGAGCCTGAGCGGTGGGTGTTGCCTTCTGACACACTTCCCGTGATGCCAGGGGGTGGGGCATATGCAAATAAATTATGCTAATGAGTTATGCTAATGAGCTCCTGCACCTCTTTGACTACGAAATGACCCCTGGGTCCAAATGCATCGAACCCAAAGTGTTCCTTTGCAGTCTCTCCAGATGTATCCAGCCCTATCCATTTGCTTCCTTATCCTCAGGCTTGTCTGCACACCCTTAGAGGAAGGTGGGCAGCCCCGCCCACCCCAAATCTGGCCACTGCCAAGCTTGTCTTTCTTTATTCGCCCAACGCACAGTTGTGACAGAACCCCCCTTGGGTGCATCCGCCACAGCCTCTGGTGCTGTTGTAACTGGGCCTGGCATGTCATCAGGGTTTTTTCCCCAGGCTTTCAAACAAATCAGAATTGACATATCATGATAGTGAAACTCTGGTGATAGCGGAATGGTGTAAAAGTGTTAATTGACAGACTGCTGTAGTTTACTGCTACAGTGGGATGCCGCGGTGGCTCAGAGGTTAAGACGCTGAGCTGCAGACCGGAAGGTTTGTAGCTTGGCAGTTCGAGACCCGAGTCCCGCATGACGGAGTGAGCTCCCCTCTCTAGTTCCAGCTCCTGCCGACCTAGCAGTTCGAAAGCAAGAGATTGCAAGTGTATAAATAGGTACCTCTTTGGTGGGAAGGTAACCGCATTCCGTGCACCTTGGCGTTCAGTCATGCCAGTCACATGACCACAGAAATGTCTTCGGACAGTGCTGGTTCTTCGGCTTGGAAATGGAGATGAGGACAACCCCCTAGAGTCGAATTTGACTGGCTTTCGAGCAAGGGAAACCTTTACCTTTAGGATGTTGGTGAGAATTGAAAATCACATGGCTGCTCCAAAAGAAAACCCTACTCTAGAGATGCCAGCCTCCAGGTGGGACCTGGGGATCCCCTGGAATTACAGCTCACCTCCAGAGTACAGAGGTCAGCGCCCCAGGAGAAAATGGATGCTTTGGAGGGTGGACTCTGTGGCATTGTACCCCACTGAGGTCCCTGGCCTCCCCAGGCTCCATCCCCAAATCTCCAGGAATTTCCCCAGCTGGATCCAGCAACCCTAACCCCTCCCATCCCCCATTGGTGGCTAGAGGGGACCTGGCAACCCAACCCTCCTCCCAGGCTGCTCCCCTTCAGCTGTCAGACTGACCAGGATTCCTTCAAGCATCCACATGACTTCCTCCTCCTCCTCCTTCCATTGCCTCCTGTAGTTTCCCCTCTGATTTCCCCAAAACCTGATTTTCCTGAAAACATCAGAGTCAAACCAGCTGAGCCCACATGTGGATGGGAAAATGCAGATCTCTGGACCTCTCTGCCCACGTCCGGCATCATTTCCCCTCCCTGTTCCCTTGAACCACCATTTCCACTGCCACTGCTGCAGGGGGTTTTTGCTGGGGTTTCTTTTGAGGATATTAGAGAACCACTACTCTTAAAAAAAATTAATTAAAATATCAAACAAAAACAATATGATAGATAAGACCAATGTGATAATACAAATCCCATTGCAGTATTATAATCACAACAAAACTTGCCTAAGAAACTATACGACTACTCTTAGGCCCCGATCACATGGAGAATTTGCCGTACAAAAGGCACAAATGTCAGGCGGATTTTCAGGGCGTGATCACACCGCAACATCTGGGAAGCATAGCACACCTGTGGCCAACCCGTGGCATCCCGCTGAAGATGCGGAGTTAAAAAGTACCTTGGAAAGTGCACTAGTATCTGGAAAACTCGCAGCAGGGGTGGGCATCCGAAGCGTGGAGACTCGGGGGACCGTGTGATCGGGCTACCGCACTTTATTTTGCTCCGGGGCAAACAGCCACGCCTCCCCTCTGTGTGATCTGGCCTGTGTGACCGGGGCCTTATATTTTCTAAAAACCTTCTTTTGAGAACCACTACTCTTTTGGTGTTATTTTTTTAAAATAACCATGGCAAAACAGAAATGAAGATGAGAGAAATGAAGATGAGCGCAGACATGACAGGAGCAGAAACTGGAGCATCAGCCTGAGTGTCGAGACTGAGTCCACTGCTGCTGCAAACGCCTCTGCACTGCTCCCCACGTGGGAAAGCCACCCAGTCTAGAACCGGAACCGGAGAAAAGCCCACATGAGGAGGCAGCCTGAGGGCGCTGGTCTTTTTTTAACTCTGCAGGCCCGATAACCACAGGGGAGGCAGGTTACAATGAGCAAAACTCTGCAGCAGTGGAAGGGTTAAATCTGGTGGGCTAGTTCCTTTCCTCTTCTGTCTTGCCCTCTCCCCAAGCAGCTCTGGGCCACATGAATGCTTCTCTCTTCCCTGTTTTACCTTCTCAACAAGCCTTTACCGTAGGTTGGGCTGAGACCAAGAGTGACGGGTCTGAGGCAGTGCTCCCTGTAAGGCGTGGAGTCTTGTGAGCAAAAATTCTACTTTGTGAGCTACTGGCATTAAAGTTGTGAGCAGGTGATTTGGCTACTGCATAAATTAGTTTGCTCTGGAGCCTCTCCCCAAGCAGCTCCGGGCCTCATGAATGCTTCTCTCTTCCCTGTTTTACCTTCTCAACAAGCCTTTACCGTAGGTTGGGCTGAGACCAAGAGTGATGGGTCCAAGGAACCTGGGAACCGTGTGGGGATTTGAAACGGGGTCGCCTGGATCCTGTTCTGGTTCCTTCCACTACACTACACCACACCGACTCATAAAACCCTTCTCTACCACCACCACCACTACCCCTGGCCCCAGTCCATGGAAACAGAGTGTTGCGCACAGGCCCATGGCCAGGATTTTTTAATTCGGGGGGGGGGGCTTAAATAAGTCAGGGGCACCCTGCCCCCCCCCAAGGGAACACCAGAAAGAAAATAAAAAACTGGAAGTTGGGGGGGCTGGGCTGGATGGCAAGTCGGGGGGGCATTGGCAGGAAGTCGGGGGGGGGCAGGCCCCGAGATTCCGCACTGTAGCTACGGGCCTGGGTGTGCAGCAGCTATTAACCTTTTTAAAAGATCCACTCACAGATCTTCTAGCTCTGAAACGCCCAGAGTTCCTAGCTTTGGGAGCACTGAGGACGTAACCAGCTCGACGCTGAGTGGCTTGCACATGTACCACAGCGTCAGCAGCGCCCCCCCAAACGCTGACCACAACGAGAAGCCGGTTTCCTGTGTGCTATCCTTACAGAGAGCTGTGGCGAGATAGCTTGTCTACCAAGCCCGCTTGTGCTTTCACAGGTGTGCAGGCGTACGAGACGTGTTCATGGGGGGGGGGAGCGGTCTGGAGACGGTTATGAGCTGTGAGAGCTCAGTCAAAGAAGCGACATGTTCAGAGCGACGCTCTCTCTAAGCTGTGGAGTCTTGTGAGCAAAAACCCAACTTTGTGAGCTGCTGGCATGAACGTTGTGAGCGAGCGATTTGGCTGCTGCATAGTTTGCTCTGGAGCCCCATACTTCCTGAGCGGAGACAAAAATGTGTGAGCCGGAGGCTAAAGAACGGTGAGCTAGCTCACACTAACGCCGCTTAGAGGGAACATTGGTTCAGAGGCAGTGTGGAACAAAACAACAGGGGTGTTCTGTTTCCTTGAGAGCCAGTTTGGTGTAGTGGTTAAGTGTGCGGACTCTAATCTGGGAGAACCGGGTTTGATTCCCCACTCCTCCACTTGCACCTGCTGATGTGACCTTGGGTCAGTCACAAGCTCTGGCACAGCTGTCCTTGAAAAAGAGCAGTTTGTGTCAGAGTTCTCTCAGCCCCACTCACCTCACAGGGTGTCTGTTGTGGGGAGGGGAAGGGAAAGGAGATTGCAAGCCGCTCTGAGACTCCAAGTGAAGGGCGGGGTATAAATCCAATCTCTTCCTCTTCTTCTTCTTCTTCCGTGCCATTATTGTGAGTCACCCAGGCATAAGAAGATAAGACGAGGCATGCTGGATTAGACCAGTGGTCCAGCTAGTCCAGTGTTCTGTCTCACATCGTGGCCCACCAGTTTCTCTGGAGTTCCTGCAGTAGGGCACAGAAGCCAAGGTGGCCTGGCCTGGCCTGGCCTGGCACTGGCATTCAGAGGTTTGCTGCCTCAGAATACGGAGAGTCCCTTCAGTCACCATGGCTAACAGCCACTGACAGACCTCTCCTCCACGAATCTGTTCAATCCCCTTTTTAAGCCATCTGCATCTGTGGCCATCACTCCATCCTCTGGCAGCGAATCCCACATTTCAATAACTCATCGGAAAAAGAAATATTTCCTTTTGTCCAACCTGAATCTGTGGTTGGACACATTTGCCGACAGCGTGCTGAACTCAGCAGATTTTTGGTTGATGTGCCAAGGCGATCCTTGTTAGGTTCGTTGATTTGTGTGCCTCCCTGTCCTCCTCCGTTTGCTAAGAACTTCCTCCCCCCCCCCTTCTCTCTCTCTCTCTTTAAACAAAAGGATTCTGGCTTCATCTTTGGGGCTGGGTGATTCCGGCAGGCTGTATAAATGCTACTTGCAGAATGAGATCCACTGCGAGGAGGCCGGCTTAGGAGGTACGTACAGGCGTGAGCTGCGGTGGCTCAAGTGGTTAAGACGCTGAACTGCAGGCTGTGGAAGGTCGGTAGTTCAGCAGTTCGAGACCTGGATGCCGCATGACGGAGTGAGCTCCCGTCTCTGGTTCCAGCTCCTGCCAACCTAGCAGTTCGAAAGCAAGAAATTGCAAGTAGATAAATAGGTACCACTTCGGTGGGGAGGTCACAGCATTCCGTGCGCTTTGGTGTTTAGTCATGCCAGCCACATGACCACGTAAACGTCTTCGGACAGCGCTAGCTCTTCCGCTTGGAAACGGAGATGAGCACCGCAACCCTAGAGTGGGACTCGACTGGCTTTCCAGCAAGGGAAACCTTTACCTTTTTACAGGCGTGAACTGCAGCTTGTGGGGTTCCCAGAGGAACTGGACTCCCCTCTGCTGGAGACAGCAAGCTGGAATAGATGGGCCTACCTTGCTCTAATCCAGCTTGGTCTGATATTTTGGCAGGGTTAGCATCCTCCAGGTGGGGCCTTGAGTTCTCCCGCTATTACAACTCATCTCCAGGCAATAGAGAGCAGTTGCCCTGGAGAAAACAGCTGCTCTGGAGGGTAAACTCTATGGTATTGTACCCGGCTGTCCGGTCCCCCACAGCTATTAATCCAATACACGTTTAGGCAAAGTAGTATTTTATTAAAGCTATGATAGAGCAGGAACAAGTTCACTGTCCAGAATGCCTGGGCCAGGGTGGGCAAGAAATAATGTAAGACATTCAAACAGGGTAATAACCAATAATCTCCATTCCCGTCGAGCGGGCAGACTCCAGGTTACGCGCTCAAAAGCCTGAGAAGCAACGTTCCTCAAAACCTAAACAATTACAGCTTCACACGGTGCAGTTCATTATACATTTGGCAAAGCAGCTCCCCCACACACCTGTTAACCTTGCAGATAAGCGTTGCCTAGCATTTACAGACAGGAATGCATGAGACAAGATCATACACAGGGAAGATAGGGCATGCGCAGATGCCAGGGGAGAAGGGGGGGGGGACCAACTGCCTCACAGTCTCCTATGGCAGCTAGCTGACACTGGCTGAGTTCCCTCCTCTCCCCAACCCCCCCCCTCCACAAGCTCCACCCCCCAAAAACTCCAGTTATTTCCCAGCCCAGAGCCAGCAACCCTATTATTTTGGTGTCCTGTGTCTTTGCAACAGCAGTTATAGGTTTGGCTTGTCATAAGAACATAAGAACAAAAGAGAAGCCAATGCTGGATCAGGCCAGTGGCCCATCTAGTCCAACACTCTGTGTCACACAGTGGCCAAAAACAGCAGGTGCCATCAGGAGGTCCAGCAGTGGGGCCAGGACACTAGAGAAGCCCTCCCACTGCCGACCCCCCAGGCACCAAGAAGACAGAGCCTCACTTGCCCCAGACTGAGGCTGAACCTGCATTTGTCTTTCCCACCGGTGTCCCACCCTTTTGACTCCGTCTTCAAAAAAGCTGTCTACATTTGTTGTCGTTTTCACACCTCAAGAGTGCTAGCGTACTTTTGCACGCCCACATATGTTTATGGTCCTTTCGGGGCGGCGCTCCATGGTCATTGCACCTCCACACTGCTTTAAAACAATCTTCTCCAAACAACATTCAAACAAGCATTGAGAAAGACGGCATCACAGCAGCATGAAACTGATTAAAAAATGCAAATGCAGATTCGACCCCAAACAACATTCAAACAAGCATAGAGAAAGACAGCATCACAGCAGCATGAAACTAATTTAAAAATGCAAAGGCAGATTCGACCTGAGAGTTCCTATCTATACCTTGTGGCTAATAGCCACTGATGGACCTCTGCTCTATACGTTTATCCGATTCCCTCTTGAAGCCGTCCATGCCTGTTGCCGCCACCGCCTCCTGTGGCAGTGAATTCCGCGTGTGAATCACTCTGTGGGTAAAG
Organism: Gekko japonicus; assembly: GCF_001447785.1. Taxonomy (NCBI): domain Eukaryota; kingdom Metazoa; phylum Chordata; class Lepidosauria; order Squamata; family Gekkonidae; genus Gekko; species Gekko japonicus. The sequence continues at coordinate 23,269 of NW_015163123.1, forward strand.
AAGAACTTCCTTTTATCCATCCTAACCTGACTGCTCAGCAATTGCATTGAGTGCCCACGAGTTCATTGTCAATGGCCAAATCACACACACACACAAAATCAACACACTGAGGCTATATTGAGACCCCCCCATGGTAGACCTAAGATGGTTTACAAAAGGGTGTTGAAACAGAATGATAACAGTAAAGCCAGAATCTGCAACAGGATAACAGCCCGTAGCCGGAGAGCTGCAAAGATGGCAACAGGGCAGGCCCTCCTCCAGCATGGGGCCCACCAGCTGACTGGGAAGCGCACGCTCTCCCGTCTGGTGGTAGAGTCCTGGCAGCCACTGGAAATGCCCTAAAAGAGACTGCTACATATCATACCTCTCTACAGGAGAGCCCAGAAAGCGATTGTCACTGGATGCATCAGAGTTGGTATGTGGACTTAGCTGGAATAGGTTTGCCAACCTCCGGTAGAACTCCAAGAATTACAGTGGATCTCCAAATTAACAAGATCAGTTCCCCTAGAAAAAAAGACTACTTTGGATGGTGGACCCTGTGGCGTTGTACCCTATTCCAGTTTGGTGTAATGGTTAAGTGCGTGGACTCTAATCTGGGAGAACCGGATGTGATTCCCCACTCCTCCACTTGCAGCTGGCTGGATGGCCTTGGGCAAGCCATAGTTCTGTCAGAGCTGTTCTCTCAAGGGCAGTTCTTGGGAGAGCTCTCTCCGCCCCGCCTACCTCACAGGGTGTCTGTTGTGGGGAGGGGAAGGGGAAGGAGTTTGTAAGCCACTCTGAGACTCCGAGTGAAGCGCGGGGTATAAATCCAATCTCTTCTCTTCTTCTACTGAGGTCCCTCTCCACCCCAAACCCTGCCTTCCCCAAGCTCCAACCCTCATATCTCCAGGTATTTCCCAAAGTAGAGTTGACAACCCTATAAAAGCTAGTTATTTTGCTACTGTTGTGCTGTAGTGTTCATTCCCTGCTGGATTATCCTGTGTAAACACATTGTGAATCATTGCTATAGTACAACAATAGCGTACTTTCCGGCGAGGTGTAGATGCGGGAGAGATGGTCCTTTGGATATATGGGCCTCTGACGGTGTAGAGCTTGAAAGGTCAATGCAAGCCCCTTAAGCCTCAAAACAAACTGGCAACTGACCCCGATGCTCTGAAATGGGTGTGAAACGATGAAAGGGCATTGCAGCTGTGGAAGATGGGACTATGCTGGGGAAGCTGCACAGGAGGAAACGGATGATAAGCACCCCTCCCCCCACAGTGCCACTTCCCGCATCTTCAAAGCCACCTCATAGCATGACTGCCCAGCTCCGTCACAACGACTGCCGAGCGCTGAGTCACGTGTAGATCTGCAGGGGTTCCCCAGTCTCTTCTCTGTCTGGGAATTCAAGGCCGGCAAACCAGACGCTCCAGTGACTCAGCGCCGGTATGCAAATCCTCTGCATGCATGGAATGCATGCTTGCAGATACATTCAGGTGTAGGGTTGCCAGGTCTGGGTTGGGAAATACCTGGAGACTTTGGAGGTGGATCTGGGAGAGGGCGGGGTTTGGGGAGGGGAGGGGGCTCAGCAGGGTACAAGGCCTTCTAAGCAGCCATTTTCTCCAGAGGAGTTGATCTCTGTTACCTGGAGAGCAGTTGTAAAAGCAGGAGATCCCCAGACCCCACCTGGAGGCTGGCAACTCTATTCAGGTGGAACAAAGTTTGAGTCCAGTGGCACCTTTGAGGCCAACAAAGTTTTGTACCTGCAGAGGAACCCTGAGCATCTGCCATGGGATTTTTGTGTGTTGTAGAGGATTCTGGGGTATGCCCTAGAGTAGACTAGAGCACACAGGGTATCAGCTGTTGGAAAAGGCAATGTCTCCTCGGAGTACAAAGACGAAGAGAAGAAGACCCTGCAGGGGGACCGGCGTCGCCAGGATGTGACGCTATGCGTCGCCCTGGCAACGGGACTCCAAACAGCCCCGTTGCCAGGGCGACGCATAGCGTCACATCCTGGCGACGCCGGTGCAGCGCGGATTGCTGTCCCCCGCGGCAGCGATCCTGCGAACACGCGCGGATCCCCCGCCGCCGTTTGGGAACCCTACCTCAGCATGGTAGAATGTCACAGAGTCCACCCTTCAAAGCAGCCATTTTCTCCAGGGGAGCTGATCTCTGTTACCTGGAGAGCAGTTGTAAAAGCAGGAGATCCCCAGACCCCACCTGGAGGCTGGCAACTCTATTCAGGTGGAACAAAGTTTGAGTCCAGTGGCACCTTTGAGGCCAACAGAGTTTTGTACCTGCAGAGGAACCCTGAGCTTCTGCCATGGGATTTTTGCGTGTTGTAGAGGATTCTGGGGTATGCCCTAGAGTAGACTAGAGCACACAGGGTATCAGCTGTTGGAAAAGGCAATGTCTCCTCGGAGTACAAAGACGAAGAGAAGAAGACCCTGCAGGGGGTAGCAAGAAAACAATTAGATGGGACAGTGAAGACAGCACCTTCTCTCTCCTGTTGAGTGTCATTCCTTCTCTGTTTCCAGATTGCTACTCTCAGGGTGATTTCTCCCTTCTTCTTGGAAGTGCCACTCAGTCCTCCCCTCTCTCTCAGTTAGAGATGTAGTTAGGAATCCATCTCTGCCTCTCCTCTTTCCTACCAAGTATGTTAATTCCTAAAACCGTTATCTACTCTTTAGTCAGGTTGTGCACCGTTGCTGTGTTAATTACTCTGCCAGCATTGGCTAGGCCTGCTTGGAATTGCTTCTCCCCCCAAGATGAGCACAATTACTAGGCTTACTAAGGTTGAGAACTACCTGGAGATGGGGGGTGGGGTGGAGCCTGGGAGGGTGAGGTTTGGGAAGGGGGGAGGGACCTGGGCAGAACATAATAGCATAGAGTCCATCCTCCAAAGCAGCCATTTTCTCTAGGTGAACTGATCTTAGTGGTCTGGAGATCAATTGTAATACTGGGAGATCTCCGGGTGCCTCCTGGAGGTTGGCAACCAAACCTTGCAGGAGGAAGGAAGGGGAGAGGTCCAGCCGCGGGTTGGGGCATCATCTGCCATCACTGATCTTTTTCGATGAGAAACCCCTGACGGACTCCTTTGGAAACAACTGCCCAACACCCATTGCCAATAAATAAATACAGAGGAAGTAGATCTCTAGAGACGAATGAACACACGAGTGCACCAAAAGATGCCTGTTCTAAAAGACTGTATTGGCTGATTGCCCCACCTGACTGAAATTGCCAGGGGTAGGGTTGCCAACCCCCAGGTGGGCCTGAAGATCTCCCAGAATTAAAGCGGATCTTCAGACTGCAGAAATCAGTTCCCCTGGAGAAAATGGCGGCTTTGAAGGGTGGCATTATATCCCACTAAGGTTCCTCCCCGCCAACACCCACTCTCCCTAGGCTCCTCCACCCCCAAATGTCCATGAATTGTTCATCTCAGGTTGGCAACTCTATGGGAGTGGGGTCCATTTTGGCTGTCCTCTGGCATTCTTTCCTCGTTCTTTCTGATTGATCGGTTGGTTTAATTTGTTCTCCCTTGCCTTCTCGCCAGAAAACATTCAGAAGCTGAAAAAGATCCAGCCTGGTATCGCTTTAGCCCAAAGCCCAGAACAGATTTTGGTGAGTTGCTAGCTTTTCCAGCTTTGAGGGATCCAGCAAACAAGGTGTTGTGTATTGGGACTGAAACATCGCAGGACGGTGCTACCAGAGACAGGCTGAGCTTGGAGCCGAATAACAATAGGCCAACAGGATTCTGGCAGTAACCAATCAAGGTGTAGGATGGTGCTGCCAGAGACAGGGTGAGCTTGGAGCCGAATAACAATAGACCAACAGGATTCTTCCGGCAGTAACCAATTAAGATGTAAAATTTTGTAAATAGCCTATCGTTGGGAGTGGGGTGTGCAGAGGTGTGGCCATTGCAGGCAATATAACCGAGTTGAGGCTCCACTCTACAGTCTTGTTCTTGCTGAAACCACCGAATAAAGTAGGGCCTGTAAAATGGAGCTCTTCCACCACTACGACTTCCACTACCACCACTGACATCTGACAGCTTCTGGAGAGCAAGGCCGACACCCACCCACCCCCGGGGTCCCTAAGCAGGGTTCCCTCTAAGCTGAGTTAGTGTGAGCTAGCTCACAGTTTTTTAGCCTCTGGCTCACAGATTTTTGTCTTTGCTCAGGAAGGAGAGGTGCTGGCAGTGCTTTGGGGGATTTGTGCTAGCACTTTATTAGTTGTATATCTATGGTTTTAATGTTGTATTGACCAGGTTTTTATTATTTATTGTCTTGTTTTATATTGCTGTAAGCCGCCCTGAGCCTGCTTTGCTGGGAGGGCGGGGTAAAAAAAAATCTAATGAAATAAATAAACAAATAATAGAGCAGATCACTGGACTGGGAGTCTGTTCATCCACGGAACCCGCTATTTAACACGAGGGATTTGCACTTGTGACAGATGCCCTTGACCGGCTCATGTTGTTCATAGCTGTGGCCTCCGCTGCTCACCTTTCCTACTTCTGGTCCCTCTGCAGGCGTGCATCCAGCAGAAGCGGCGCCAGCTGCGCAAGGCCACAGAAGAGCTGAACGGGCTTTGCGTTCTGCTTGCGAAGGATTTCCAAGAGAAGGCGTTCCTCAACCTCACCAGCATCAGTATGGAAGTCTAAGCAAGGGGCAGGGAGTGGCTTTGGGGCTGGAAGCTTTGGACTATCTACCCAGGTTGCACTGAAATGATTGCCGCTGACGGGTTGTCTGAATCGTTCGTGACCCGCCCAGACTGCGTTTTTGCAGTCCGCATGCCACTTCCATTTGAAGTCTTGAACAGATGTTAGGTCTCAGATTGTCCCCGTGGATTTTGTTGTTCTCCCTTCCCCCACCCTTTGATTCTGACAAGCCTGAGCTATACAAGTGGCAAAGCTAGGTGTGAAGGTGATAGGATGCACCCTCCCTCCTCAGAATGCAGGGGGAGGACTGCATTTCCAGATGCTCCGTTGCATCAGTATTGCCTGGCGCACAGAAAGCTAGCATAAGCAGCAGGAGGCCTGGGCTCAAACCTTTCTCCTTGAGTGTTATTTCTCTGCTAGCAGCAATGAGATTTTCTTTACGCAGCACTACATTCAGGACTTAGATCGCCCACTCGTGTTTGCAGTGGTAAATCCATTCTGCCTCTCCGGTACAGCCAAAGAGTTCCCTTTCCTTGAGGTGGTGGGTTTCCATATTTTACCACTCAAGAGTATTGTGTGGGGAAAGTACACATATCTGAGCGCTTTCCAATGACTGCAAAAAACTCCTTGCCAATCAGAAATAGGGTTCTCAGGTCCCCCCCCCCCCAGGCAACTCATGGGGGATGAGGTCTAGGGTTGCCAGATTCAGGTTGGGAAACTCCTGGAGATTTTGGGGTAGAGCCTGTAGAGGGCAGGGACCTCAGTGGGGTACAATGCCCTGGAGCCCACCCTCCAAAGCACCCATTTTCTCCAGGGGAACTGATCTCTGTTTGGTGAGAGCGGTTAAGTGCACGGACTCTAATCTGGGAGGACCGGGTTTGATTCCCCACTCCTCCACTTGCAGCTGCTGGATGACCTAGTTCTGGCACAGCTGTTCTTGAAAAAGAGCAGTTTCTGTCAGAGCTCTCTCAGCCCCACCTGCCTCAAAGGGTGTCTGTTGTGGGGAGGGGAAGGGAAAGGAGTTTGTGAGCCACACTGAGACTCCTTTGGGTAGTGAAGGGCGGGGTATAAAGTCCAATCTCCTCCTCCTCCTCCTCCTCCTCCTCCTCCTCCTCCTCCTCCTCTTCTTCTTCTTCTTCTTCTTCTTCTTCTTCTTCTTCTTCTTCTCCTCCTCCTCCTCCTCCTCCTCCTTCTGTGGTCTGGAGATAAGTTGTAATTCTAGGGGACCCCCAGGTCCCACCTGAAGGCTGGCATCCCTAACTCTAGCACAGCAATGAGAGGGCTAACCTAGAAACTCTCTCCCTGATTTTCTGCATGAAGGGATGTTCTCTTTTGTTTTTCACATGGAAGAGAATTCTAGCATGACATTTTTTTTAAGTGCCTTGTGTGCTACTGCACATTGGTTGTTCAACTTTACCACCTCATGGGGTCGCAGGGTTCGATCTGTCCTAAAAGAGCCAATCTACACAATTTACGCAGGGTTAGGTGGTAAACCAAGATGGCAAAATTCAGACAGATAAGTTGGGAGTTGCGTTTCCAAGTGCTCACCATGAAAAAATTGCAGCAAAAGCAACTGTTCCCTGCATGTGGTAAATCAGTGCATTTTTAACAATGGACACAGTTGGTTCTTCAGACAGAGTGTCGTTCTAGCTTCACATTTTGCCTTGTACATGTACCCATATGGACCAAACCAAGTTCTCAGGCATGCCGCTCCCCTTGTTCTTAAAAATATATATATACATATTTATTATTTAATTTAGGGAAAAATCACAAACACTTTAATATTGCATTTCCTTGAAAGAGCAAATGACCTGAATGTCAGACATCTCCCCTAAAAATGTGATGTCTCAAAAGATATATATTATTGGACATAACTGGTTAATTGCATGTGAATTTAAGACAACCCCTTATTTTTATGGCATATATAGGGGAAAAACAGCATTTGAGAAAATACAGTAAAAAGAGTTAACAAAAAACCCTCCAGAGACTAGAGGGAAGTAAAGATTGTTGGTAACGTCATGTCTTTTAGCCAAAAGGTGACCACAATAGCCAACTTCCCCCTGACGTACCAGAAATCCGCAGAATTTCTTTTTTCCAGATCTTTCTACAGGATCTTAAAATATAGCTGTGTTTTCAGGGCAGCAAAGATGCCCACAGACCTTCTCTTGTACACTCTTATGTTGCAAGTTTAACAGATAAATAAGAACATAAGAGATGCCAATGTTGGATCGGGCCAAAGGCCCATCCAGTCCAACACTGCCACACGGTGGCCAAATATACCAGGTGCCATCAGGAGGTCCACCAGTGGAGCCAGGACATTAGAAGCCCTCCCACTGTTGACCCCCCCAAGCACCAAGAAGACAGAGCATCACTTGCCCCAGCCTGAGAGGTCCTATCTATACCTTGTGGCTAATAGCCACTGATGGACCTCTGCTCCATATGCTTATCTAATTCCCTTTTGAAGCCATGTTTGTAGCCGCCACCACTTCCTGTGGCAGTGAATTCCACGTGTTAATCACTCTTTGGGTGAAGAAGTACTTCCTTTTATCCGTTCTAACCTGACCACTCAGCAATTTCATTGAGTGCCCACGAGTTCTCTACCTGCTCTATCCCATGCATAATCTTACAAACCTCAATCATGTCACCCCACAGTCGTCATTTCTCTAAGCTAAAGAGCCCTAAGCGCTTTAACCTTTCCTCATAGGGAAAGTGTTCCAGCCCTTTTATCATTCGAGTTGCCCTTTTCTGCATTTTTTCTAAAGCTATAATATACTTTTTAAGGTGTGGTGACCAGAATTGCACACAGTTCTCTCTCTTCTCTCTTTATTTGAGAAGTACACTTTTGGATAGGAAAGAGTAGGGATAGGACAGAGTACTAACTTACTAGCTAAGGATGGAAGCAGATGGCGAGAGGGCCATCTGCCTCCTGGTTCCAAAAGAGGACAGCATGTCGTCCCTCTCGGTATGTGCAGGGTGAATGAGAGAGCTTCGTCTGAGGGATTGAATGGAAGGAAGAAAACTGTCCCTGAGAACACAGTGCACTTTTCAAAGGGGACAGTGGCAGAAGTGTAAACACAGGAAGAGAGATCAGTCTGCCTATCTAGCTATCTAGTCTCTCTTGCCATGCAGTCTGGAGCCTGAGGCAAGGACCTCGCACCTGGAAATTCCAACAGTCTTCACCATTTTGCCCACAGTTCTCATCACAGCCAGCTGCAGCCAGAGACGGCGACAATATTCCCATTAGAAATCCTTGTTTCCTCAAGCCCTTGATAGGTGTTTGTTTTGCTGTCTCCATAGTCAGAACTGCATTAAACCAGACTGGGCAGCGGCGGAGCAAAAGGAGCGATGAAAGTGACGGGATCGACCAGGGTGAGGACACAGACATCAAGAGTTCTGCAGCCCATGCTGGGGGTTTCACTGGTGGTGCGGCCACCAGCGCTTGCCAGGATCCAGATACTCACAAGGGCAGAGGTGAGACTGCAGGTCCTGGAAGGAAGGGCCGGAGGTCTTTGCAGGTCCTGGAAGGAAGGGCCAGGGGTCTTTGCTTGGCCTCAGCAGCTGGGATTGAAGCCTTAAATTCTCCAGGGCGGGGCCTGTTGCTGGTAGATTATTTTTAGGATCAAAATGCACATTCCACATTATGTGATGTGGGACACGGGTGCCTGACACAGTCAGGTGTACGGTTGGTGTAATTCACCTTGAAAGTGTTGGGTTGTTCCCAGGTTGCCAGGTCTGGGTTGGAAAATACCTGGAGACTTTGGAGGTGTATCCAGGAGAGGGCGGGGTTTGGGGAGGGGAGGGGCCTCAGCATGGTACAGTGCCATAGAGTCCACCCTTCAAAGCAGCCATCTTCTCCAGGGGAGTTGATCTCTGACAGCTGGAGATCAGTTGTAAAAGCGGGGGATCCCCAGGCCCTGCCTGGAGGCTGGCAACCCTAGTTGTTCCACATGGCTCCAAACAGTCAGGGCTTCCCTCCGGTACTGTTTTCACCCGCAGACATGGCCACAGGTAGACTTGCCAACTGCCAGGGGGAGGCTGGAGACCTCCTGGAATTACATTTGATCTGCAGGTGATAGAGGTCGGTTCCTCTGGAGACAATTGCGGCTTTAGAGAGTGGACTGTATGGCGTTATGCCCTGCTGAAGTCCTTCCCCAAGCTCCACCTCCAAATCTCCAGGTATTTCCCAAGCAGGGATTGAGAATCCGAGTGGGGCGGGAGCCTCCAGACACCCCTGCAGCATTTGGAGCCATGCAGAGCGACAGAGTGCTTTGAAAGAGAGTTATGCCGATTGTACCTCTGACTATGAGTTGACTCAGGCTCATGCCATGGGGAACTGTGGCCCTTAGTCTCTCAAATACACTGGTTTCTTTTTTATTTTATATGCTGTCATGGTCTTTGATGAACATCGAAAAGGGAAATTTAATGGGAAACAGTCAGGACCAAGAGACACTTGTTTATATTACCTATGTACAGTGGGAGATGTATACTCAGGGGTCATTTCCTGCATGAGTGCACAGGAGCGGAGCTCCGGCAGTAAAGAGCCCAGGGGGTGGGCACATGCAACAAGCCCCACCCCCTGCTCCCTCAGTCAGAGCAAGAAGCAGCCAGGTAAGCTGCAGAGCCCCCCCCCCAGCCCAAAACAGTCCAGTGGCACCTTTAAGACCAAGTTTTATTCAGGTACAACCTCTCCCTCCTCTGCGGGGACAGATCTGCACATTCCCCCCCCCCCCATAGATAGCAATCCAAACAAGCCCAGTGGAGCCTGAGCGGTGGGTGTTGCCTTCTGACACACTTCCGGTGATGTCAGGGGGTGTGGCATATGCAAATAAGTTATGCTAATGAGCTCCTGCACCTCTTCTTCTACGAAATGACCCCTGTGTATACTTATAGATTCAGGTGGGCAGCTGTGTTGATCTGAAGCAAGAGAATGAAGTCTAGCCAGTGCTCCCTGGAGTGAGCGGAAATCCTACTTTGTGAGCGACCGGCATTAAAGTTGTGAGCGAGCAATTTGGTGACTGCATCAATTAGTTTGCTCTGGAGCCATCCTTCCTGAGCTGGAGGCTAAATAACGGTGAGCTAGCTCACACTAACTCAGCTTAGAGGAAACACTGCTTACTGGCACCTTTAAGACCAACAACGTTTAATTCTGGGTATAAGCTTTCATTGGTCTTAAAGCTGCCACTGGACTCAAACCTTGTTTTATAGAGACAGACACAGAAAGGGTGCTAGAGATAGAGACTTTTATACAATGACTCTTGTGTCCCCTTCAAGACTGACAGATTGATCAGGGCCAGGCCTTGTGGACTTCATCCCTGCCCTTGTTTCTTTGCTCTATAGATTCCCTGTCACAATCAATGTGTTAGTCTTCCAAGTGCCACCAGACTCCTAGCTGTTTTCACTTCACCGCAGCTGTCCCTGAAGAATAGTCGGGAACAGCAGCTCCGATTTTGGATGCAGCTTTTTGCAAGACTTTCTTCCCACACAGAAGCCCTAGGTTCATTCTAGGCCCCAGGAAACAGCAACTTCAGCCTCCCCCCCCGCACCGTTTTTGGTACCTGTATCCCCCCATGGTGCTGCCACTAGTGCCATTGCAAAAATTATGTGTAGCCTAAGGTTGCCAAACCAGTGTTGGGAGGGCAGGGTTTGGGAGGGGCAGGAATCGCAGCAGGGTACGATGCCACAGAGTCCATCCTCCAAAACAGCCATTTTCTCCAGGGGGACTGAACTCTGTAGCCTGGAGGTCAGTTGCCATTCCAAGATATCTCCAGGCCCCACCTGGAGGCTGGCAACCCTAGCTGTAGCTACTGAAGAATCATAATGTTTGCAACCAAGCCAGTAATAGTTCCATAGGGCAGTTCGCAGCCCTATTGCATGTCTGATATACATCCGTGTGTCATCCTCAACAAAGTCGAGGACTTTGCTGTATATGTTTTGGCACCAAGCTAAATGGGCTCAGTCTGACCTGGTACAAGACTAGGGTTGCCAAGTCCATCTTCCACCCCCAGCGGGGGACTTTGGGGGCGTTCCTGGAGGGGGCAGGGCATCCCTGACGTGATGATGTCATGATGGGGACATCCCCCCACCCACCCATGCACCAGATGGCAGTTTCCTGCACTTAAAGGAGCCGGCGTTTCCCTTTTTAATGCAGGAGCCGGCGTTTCCCCTTTAAGAGCAGCCGCGTTTCCCTTTTAAGAGCACGAAGCTGGCATTTCCCTGCAAGCTTGCAGCGATCAGGCTTGGGAGGAAACACGGGTGGGTTCCACACACTTAAAGGGAGAGAGATGGGTGGCTCTGGCCGGCGGCGGGTAGAACCCCCCCCCCAAACACAGGGGACCCCTGGCAAACCGGGGGGGTTTGGCAACCCTATACAAGACAACTTCATCTGGGTCTTTTTGACAGGGAGGGGCCACCACTTGCTGCGGTCAGACAGGCCTTTAGATCCAATGTAGCTGCAAATGCCTGATTGATTTATAGTGCATGATCAGACAGCAACATCTGGGAAAGATCCCGGAGCCATCGGCACCCCATGTTGCCCCGCCACAGAAACAGAGTTAAAACACACCAGGAAAAGTCTGTTCCTCCTAACACTCGCTGATTGGCCACAGATGGATTTTCCATAGTCTGATCACTCAAGTGCACAATCAGGCCATTTGGATAGACTGCTCAGTCCATTCTGACTCGGCGCCATCCCCCCCCCACTTAGCGATATGTGCATAACTGCATAATCATCCCCATCCCCAGGACAGCTGTGAAAATGAGTGGGAAAGGGAGTGATCTACATTAGGCGACCATGGCTCTCTGCGAACCACAGGGATCACAGGGCTCCATGGAAGGATCGGCAAGCTGTGACAGCGGCAACTCGATTCCTGGAAGCTGAAAAGCGCATGTGGGGGAAAACTGCACCGTTGTTTATGCACATGCGCAAAATCAGGCAAAAACCATGAACAAACTCATCCATCTGCACTGTGTGATCATGCAGCGATGGGCCGAGCCCGCAGAAGAACAGGATTTGTGATCAAGCAACTCTGTGCCAAATACCAGCGGATGAAATAGGAGCGCTTCCCAACCGCACCAAATGGGACACCTGGCCGCAGCTGCTGAATGATAGAACACCCGATTTACATGCAGAAGGTGCTGGGTTCAATCCCAGGAAGCCAGTGCTGGGAAAGGCCTGAGGCCCGAGAGAGTCGTTG
>NW_015163123.1:35160-38206 GCF_001447785.1 Gekko japonicus
TCATGATGTTATGTTTCCCAGAAAAAGATTGTCCAGAGGGAGGCTTGGAGCTTGGGCACAAAACCTTTAATGTTAACAATAACAACAATTATATGGTGGAGGAGGAAGAGGAGGATGATTCTGGTAAGTCATATTTTCCAGACTTTGAGTTGATGTCTTGCTTAGATATTGACACTGGTGCTTTACTTGTAGAACTTGAAAGGCCCCTGTCCTAGCGCCAAGAGCAGAAGCCTCTTAAATAGACCCACCTCTTAAATATACCCACCTGATATGAGGCAAGGGGTTCGTTGCTATTGTTTATTGTGCCATCTATTGTTTCATAAGTTTTATTGTTTTTATCATTTTATGGATTTTATGTTGTAAGTCACCCTGAGCCCACTCGTGGGATAGGGCGGGGTAACAACAACAACAACAATAATAATAGGGGAACACTCTGCTGTTAGAGGAATGGCTCCATGGGGCCCAGCCTAATACCCATTGCTTAGGCAGGGTCAATGCCCCAGGGCTTCTTCTCTTAGGCTGTGGTCACATGGGCACAGTAATTCCGCTTTGTTCCCGCTTCAATTTAATCGGGAATATTTTTCTTCGGGGCGGGCTGATTAGATGCAGCCGGCCCCTCTCTTCCACCACAGCAACTTCAGCCTCCCCCCCCCCGCCTGCCCGCCCACCTGCCAGCCCACCCTGGTGGCCCAGGAGACAGCTTGAGGATTCAGCGGCACTTCCTGAATCTCTCCCAGCAGGGGGAAAGCCTGGCGAAGACCAACAGCCCCGAGATCCCAGCAGGGTCCACTCCACAGAAGCCCCCCCCGCCGCTGCCAAACCCAAGGGCGCACGAAATCACTGCTTCGTGCTCCCTGCGCCACCACCGCCTCCTCTTCCACCTTCCCTCCCTTCCAAAGCCTGCCGCAGCAGCTGCTGTTGTCGCCCGGAGCGCCTTGCAGAGGACTTTGCTCGTCCGCCCGGCTCAGGCAGAAGCCTGGGGGGGGGAATCTCATTGTGGGGGAAAACGGTCAGACGGCCCTAATCGCAACCATTGTGATCGATGGCTGTCCAGATAGGCGAAATTGCGTGTTCAAAGCGCGAGTACAAGGAAAACACCTGTTCCAACAGGTGTCAGAAAACGTGGATAAAAAGACCGGAAACCGCAGGACTAAGCCCGCTTCAGTGCGGGAGGCGGGTTTGCCAATATGAACAGGAAACTTTAATGCGTGCGGGATCAGCAGTGAAGCCCACACTAAATGTCCGTGTGACCTGACCCTTAGACATTCACCACTCACTGAAGGCCAGACATTAATTCTCAGCTCATGATAGTCATGGGTGAAGACTTCACATTAGTTTCTTACAGGCCAGTTTTTCATTCCCGACAGACCTGCGGACTGAAATAGCAATCGTCTTGGACGGGTCTGGCAGCATTGAGCCCGAGGACTTCGAACGAGCCAAGGATTTCATCTATAACGTGCTGAAGATGTTCTACGCAAAGTGTTTTGAGGTGACTGGCTCTGTTTGCATCAGGGACTCTGGGACCGCATGACCCGAGGCTGGAGTGTGTGCCTGGGACTGTGCGGTGGGGAACAGAGGTGGACCAACAGAACAAAAAGGGGGAAATGCCAGATGATAGTTGACTGATTATTATTTTACAATGTCCCTATGCGTTTTGCCGTGCAGGCTTCGTCTGGGGGAATCAGCATTCACCCAGTGCTGGAACTGTCCACAGTAATTGGTGAAACGTGTAGGGACTTTGTACTATAATAAATCAGTCAACTGTCACCTGGCCTTTTCCCCTTTTTGTCCTCTTGGCACATTGCCGGGTGCGGCCCATTTTTTCTTTATCCTTGAATAGAGGTGGGCAACATTGGCTGCCCTGGCTGGCAGGTTGCCTGGGGCCTCGGGATTGGCCAGCTTTGATTTGCTCCTATCTCTGCACTCTGAGCAGCAGAGCCAGTGGCAGTCTGCTCTGTGACCTCAGGGTAGCTCAGCCAATCAGGAGCTTCTCTGCAACCACAAAGTCCTTTTGTAAAGTTCTGCATTTAGGTAGGAAAAATCAAATGCATAATTATAGGTTGGGGGAGAGTTGTCTTGGCAGTAGTGTGTATGAAAAGGATCTAGGGATCTTAGTAGACCATACACTGAACATGAGTCAGCCATGTGATGTGGCTGCTAAAAAGGCAAATGCGATTTTGGGCTGTATCAAGAGAAGTATAGTGTCCAGATCACAAGATGTGATTGTACCACTTTGCTCTGGTTAGACCTCACCTAGAGTATTGTGTTCAGTTTTGGGCACCACAATTTAAGAAAGATATAGATAAGCTGGAACGTGTCCAGAGGAGAGCTACGAAGATGGTGAGGGGTCTGGAGACCAAGTCATATGAGGAAAGGCTGAAGGACCTGGGTATGTTTAGCCTGGAGAGGAGACGACTGAGAGGTGATATGATAACCATCTTCAAGTACTTGAAAGGCTGTCATCTAGAGGATGGTGGGGAGTTGTTTTCTATTGCCCCAGAAGGTCGGACCAGAACCAACGTGTTGAAATTAAATCAGAAGAGTTTTTGGTTAAACATTGGGAAGAACTTCCTGACAGTTAGAGTGGTTCCTCAGTGGAACAGGCTTCCTCGGGAAGTGGTGGACTCTCCTTCTTTGGTGGTTTTCAAACAGAGGTTAGGTGGTCATCTGACGGCAATGTGGATTCTGTGAACTGAGGCAGTTCATGAGAGGGAGGGCAGGAAGGGATGCTACAGTGCTTAGTTCTTGCGGCCCTTTCTTACACGCCCAGGGAAATGCTGATTGCCACTTTGGGGTCAGGAAGCAATCCTGGAGGTTTTTTTGTCATCTTCTGGGCATGGAACAGCAGTCACTGAGGGTGTGGAGGGGGAGGTATTTGTGAATTTCCTGCCTTATGCAGGGGGTTGGACAAGATGTCCCTGGAAGTCCCTTTCAACTCTATGGCTGAGTTCAGACTGGCAGTTTGAAGCGAGAGGGTGTCATGCCTGCCCCTGATGTAGCATCTGACAGCCAGGAACAAGGGAACTTGGCACCACAAGCCCCTGAT
>NW_015163123.1:38484-90021 GCF_001447785.1 Gekko japonicus
CTCGGCATTGTTTGACCACGACTTCGGCTCTGCGATACTCTGGCTTTACTTGATTTATGGACTATGACGTATGGTATGTTTGACGCTGGCTTTGTGAACTGTTTTGGACTTGTTTAAATCTCTGTGCTGCTTGAACTATTGGCTGAACCTCGGACTGGCTTTGGACTTGACTTGTTTAACCCACGCTCCCTGGCCCTGCCGTGACAGATTGCCAGTACCCATCACGCTCACTCGTTTCCACCATGGAGGACGGAGCAACAGGAGGTACGGACCCACTTTCGGGGGTACTAAATCAGGTGCAGCAATTAACACAAGCTGTAGAATCTCTGCAGCAGCAAACAGCCGCAAACGCCGCTGCTCTGGCAGTAGCTGCTACACCTCCCACACGCTGTCCTTTGAATCCCCCTGACCGGTTTGGTGGGAATGTAGACGAGTTCCCTGCTTTTTTGGCTCAATGTAACCTTTATATGGAACTCCGTGCTCGGGACTTTGCTACGGATAAAACAAAGGTCTGTTTCATTTTGAGCCTGCTTAAAGGGCAAGCTGCCAAATGGGCCACACCCTTGCTGGTGGAGAACTCCCCCTTACTGTCTGATTACCAGGCTTTCAACGTTTATTTTTCTAACGCTTATGCCAACCCTGTGAAATCAGAAACAGCTAACTGTAACATAAGGACGCTTAATCAACATAAAACCTCAGTCTCTCATTACACCACTGCCAGCTGCTAGCCCAAGACCTGGCCTGGAATGAGGCAGCCCTTATTGATCAATATACTGAAGGGCTGTCTGATGAAATTCTAGATGAACTGGCTCGCAGTGAACGACCCGACACCCTGCAAGCCCTCATCCATCTATGTCTACGCATTGACGGACGGTTGCAAAGCCGCCGCCAAAACAGAAAAAAAAACCTCTCACCTCCTCCAGAACCCTCCAGGCATTCCAAAGGACCTCCTCTCCAGGCCCCTCCACGTCTCTTACAGACACAGAGCCCATGCAACTTGGCATCGCTCGGTCCCGCCTGACTCCTGAGGAGAAGATGAGACGGCGCACACAAAACTTGTGTCTATACTGTGGAGAAGCAGGGGATTTTTCCTTTGGCTGCCCCGCCAAACAGAAACGCCCAACAGGACCAGCCTCCATGGTAAAAGAGCAGCCCCAAGCCTGACTGGACCCCCCGGTTTGGGGCCTATCCTGGGGTCCTCCAGTGCTTCTTACCCACCCCAGACTCCGTTCTTGTTGCCGGTGCGTTTACAACTCCCAGATGGCTATTTATCCATGCCATGCTGGACTCGGGAGCTGCCTGTTGCTTCATGGACATTCTCTTTGCCAAAGAACATGGCATCCCCCTCATGGAAAAGAAAACCCCAGCTCTTGTTGAGGCCATTGATGGACGCCTACTCCGCTCCGGACCCGTAGTGCAAGAAACGCAGCCACTTACTCTATGGGTGCAGCAACATCACGAACAGTTGACGTTCGACCTGGTGAGGATGCCTCGGTTCCCTGTCATCTTTGGTCTGTCTTGGCTGCGCCACAACAACCCTCAAGTTGACTGGATCCATCAAGACCTCCATTTTGCGACCATCCCCGCGTCCACACCTTCCATGGAGAAGATTGTAGACATCCCATCTCCAGAACTACCGCCGGAACCAGCACCAGCTGCCCTGTTGCTAGGAGCTGCTGCCCCCCCTCTGCCTACTCCATATCAACCATTTGCGAACGTCTTTGACGAAAAGGAGGCAGACCAGCTACCCCTGCATCGGCCCTACGACTGTGCCATCAACCTTATACCTGACGCTCCTTTACCCACAGGCCGCCTATACCCAATGGCAGAACCAGAGCTGGCTGCGCTAAGGGACTATTTGGATAAGAACCTGGCCAGAGGGTTTATTCGGCCCTCTACCTCTCCCCTGTCTTCCCCAGTTCTCTTTGTTAAAAAAAAGACTGGAGACTCTGTAATGATTACAGGGCATTGAACAAAATAACAGTTCGTGATTGGTACCCCCTCCCGTTGATTCCTGAGCTCATGGACCGTTTGAGGGGAGCTCAGATTTATACCAAGCTAGACCTCCGTGGTGTGTATAACCTAGTTAGAATCAAGGCAGGAGATGAATGGAAGACCGCCTTCGGTACCCGTTATGGCCAATACGAACACTTGGTCATGCCCTTTGGCTTGACCAACGCCCCTGCCATATTTCAACGCTTCATGAATGACGTCTTCTGCGACCTCCTCGACCGGTTCATGATTATTTATTTAGACAACATTTTGATCTATTCCCTCACTGTGCCACAACACATAGAGCATGTACGGCAAGTGTTACACCGTCTGCGCACCCATGGACTTTATGCCAAGTTGGAAAAATGTGAGTTTCATCGTCGGTCAGTTGAGTTCCTGGGCCATATCATCTCCCCTCAAGGAACCCTGATGGATCCCAAGAAGGTGGAAGCCATTCTACAATGGCAGACTCCACAGAACCAGAAGGATGTTCAATGCCTCCTGGGATTCGCCAATTACTATCGCCAGTTTATACCAGCCTATGCCGACCTCACCAAACCCCTGACCCGTCTCCTTCGGCCGAAGGAACCTTTTCAGTGGACCATGGAAGCCGACAAAGCCTTCGCCATCTTGAAGCAACGCTTTGCGTCCGGCCCCCTACTGCGATACCCCGATCCAAACCTTCCTTTTATCGTGGAAGCCGATGCCTCTAGTGTGGCCTTAGGGGCAGTTCTGTCTCAGCGATCTGACCCCTCCCAGCCATTGCAACCCTGTGCATATTACTCCAGGCAATTCTCTCCAGCCGAACGGAACTACACCATCTGGGAGAGGGAGTTGCTAGCCATCAAGACCGCCTTCGAGGTCTGGCGTCACCACCTCGAAGGAGCCCATCATCCGGTGCAGGTACTCACGGACCACAGAAACTTGGAGCACCTCCAAACGACCAGATGCCTAAACCAATGCCAAATCCGTTGGTCCCTCTTCTTCTCCCAGTTCAATTTCAAGATCTTGTATATCCCACATACACAGAATCAAAAAGCGGACGCTCTGTCCTGCAAACCGGAATACACACCCACGCCCAGCAATGAAGCACCCGACACCAGCATCCTGCCACCTACGGTCTTTGCCGCCACTCCAGACTCTGCATCCCTCTCTGGAGACACCCGGGCTCATCAGGCTACGGACCCTTGGGCTCAACAACGCCTTCAGGAAGTACAGCAAGGTTGTTCCAGGGACATGACTACTAAAGACGGCTTGCTCTACCATCGTGACCAACTCTACATCCCTCCAGGACCCCTGAGAACCCGCATTCTGCACCTCACTCATGATGCACCTCCAGCTGGACATTTTGGACGACACAAAACCACCCATCTTTTAACCCGAGACTTTTGGTGGCCCCGGGTTCGGGCTGACATCGACCGTTATGTCAGTATATGCGATGTCTGCCGCCATGCCAAGGAGGTTCCTGCCAAACCGTCAGGTCTCCTTCAACCGCTTCCTGTTCCATCTAGCCCTTGGGAGGTCATATCGATGGACTTTGTTGTTGACCTTCCCAGATCACAAGGGCACACGTGCATCTTCGTAGTAGTAGATCTACTCACCAAAATGGCTCACTTTGTTCCTTGTCCCAAAATCCCAACAGGGCCAGAAACTGCGCAGTTATACCTACACTATATCTTTCGGCTGCATGGTATTCCAGCCCGTATCATATCCTATCGGGGCCCTCAGTTCTCTTCCCGGTTCTGGCAGGCGTTGCAACGCGGACTGGGGACTGAAATTCACATGTCCTCCGCTTACCACCCCCAAACAGACGGCCAGACTGAGAGAACAAATGCCACTCTCGAACAATATCTCCGCTGTTATACCACGTACCAACAGGATAATTGGTACTCCTTGTTACCGCTGGCAGAGTTCGCTTATAACAACGCGGTACACACCTCCATTGAAGCTACACCATTTGCAGCCAACTATAGCTATCACCCATGCTTTTTCTCTCCTGTCGGACGCCCATCTGATGTACCAGCCGCTGATGCCAGGATCCAAGAGCTTCATGCCCTCCACGCTTTACTCCGGGATCAGCTACAGCACGCCAAGGACGCGTACAAACTGGCAGCCGATCACCACCGACAAGAAGTCGGCGACCTAGTCTGGCTCTCCACCCGCTATCTTCGGACTCCGGGTCGCTCTGCCAAATTAAACGCCCACTTTATCGGCCCTTACAAGATTGACGCTCAGGTCAACCCCATGGCCTTTCGTTTACTCCTGCCCGCTCACCTCCGGATTCACCCCGTATTCCATCATTCCCTACTGCAACTAGCGGCCCCTCCAGACCCGAACTGGGACACTCCACCAGCGCCAGCACCACTCGTCTTGGTCGATGAGGAAGAGGAGTACGAAGTCCAGCAGGTCCTCGACTCCCGCTTGCATAGGGGAACATTGCAGTACTTAATAGACTGGAAGGGCTATGGCCCGGACGATCGTTCCTGGGAACCTGCCTCTCACTTGCACGCCCCTGACTTGGTCCAGCGCTTCCATGAGGCCTATCCTGACAAACCTGGCCCTTTGGAGGGGGGGGGCTGAGGGGGGGATAGTGTCATGCCTGCCCCTGATGTAGCATCTGACGGCCAGGAACAAGGGAACTTGGCACCACAAGCCCCTGATGTGACCACAGAGGCAGAGCCTAACAGCCAAGAACTGACTCCTTTAACAGAAGACACTGTAAGTCTTGAGGAGGATAGAACCTCCCAGGAGACACCTGTGCCGGATCAGGCTCTGCTTGACTCAAGCAGATCACCGCCCGACTCCCCCCCACCTGTGAACCGGCTCAGGAGTCGATAGGAGCTGAATGAGAGACGCAAGGCTGCACGCATGTGCAGAAGACACTCATTCAGCCCTGAGTTTTAACAGCGGCCTGACCTTGTTCCACGAAGATAACAAGTTAATGAGCCAGCACACTATATCAACAAACCTGCTGCTTGAAGCAATTTGTACTGGCAACTTCAGTTGACAGGACCAGACGCTCTGTGCAATCTTGCTCCGGACTCTTTGAAACCTTGACCGTTTGTTACTCTGCTTCTGAACTCCGGCTCCCTGACCCTCGGCATTGTTTGACCACGACTTCGGCTCTGCGATACTCTGGCTTTACTTGATTTATGGACTATGACGTGTGGTATGTTTGACACTGGCTTTGTGAACTGTTTTGGACTTGTTTAAATCTCTGTGCTGCTTGAACTATTGGCTGAACCTCGGACTGGCTTTGGACTTGACTTGTTTAACCCACGCTCCCTGGCCCTGCCGTGACAGAGGGAGTCGTGGCAAAAAAGACCCGGAACAACTTGTTCTGGGTATTCCCGGTCACACTGCACCGACTGATGCGGGAGCATACCGGGGAGGAGGCACAAGGGAGCGTTTGCACTGTTGGCCCG
The DNA here is from genome assembly GCF_001447785.1 of Gekko japonicus. Taxonomy (NCBI): domain Eukaryota; kingdom Metazoa; phylum Chordata; class Lepidosauria; order Squamata; family Gekkonidae; genus Gekko; species Gekko japonicus. The sequence continues at coordinate 43,902 of NW_015163123.1, forward strand.
CCCCTGGTGGAGGCACGGCTGTAAGGTGTGGCTTTCTTTTCGGTAATACGGAGATATGCGCATATGCACTTATGCACATCAGCAATTGCGGCTTTTGGTGTTCACACTTCCGGGAAGTGGGATGAACATGCTCTCCAGGGTTTGCTACCACTTTCACGAGGTACTTTTTAAACTCGGGAGGGAAGCATTACAAGACAGGCTGAGTATGGCTGGGGAATGCCGGACAGCTGTGCCTGTGTGAACAGCCCCTTTAATCCGTTCGAGGAACATTTCTGAATTATGCCTATATTGGGCCAAACTGCCAGTATGAACTCAGCCTATGATTCTATTATTCTAGTGCATTACAATAGAGAAAACTGTCCTTTCGTTTCAGTGTGCCTTTGCTTTGGTCCAGTACGGAGCTGTCATCCAGACAGAATTTGACCTGCAGGACGGCCGGGATACCAACACAGCCCTGGCAAAAGTTCGGGGTGTGACCCAAGTGGGCAATGTGACCCGGACAGCATCTGCCATCCAACATGTCCTGTGAGTTATATGATCAGGGGATGGGGAGGTTCTTGGAGGGGCACCACCCAAAACTGCAAAGGCAGGATTGGGACCATAGCCAGGGTGGGGGGTCACCTACAGCACCAAATTTCCCCACAGACGAATTTTGAAAAAGCAGGTTTTATGAATGCATGACACACAACCCAGTTCTATTTAAGTAATGATTTGTGGATATAAACACTTCTGGTTTTTTAAAAAATATAATAGTGGACAGCTGGTGTGTACGCCTCTCCAGTTGTTGCTATCAAAATTCTGCTCGTGTCATCTACCAAGCCCTACTTACCCCAGATTCCCTTTAACTCAGGGTGGATCATCTGTATAATAATTTTTTACAAATCTACCTCCCTTTTCAAGGGTCCCCAGCATTGTTGAGCCTGTGGTCACTTTGGGAATTTTGAGAGTGGACAGAGGGCATTCTCACTAAGGAGCTGTCCTAGTGGTGGGGCCAATCACAACATGTTCGGAAGTTCCACACATGCTAGGAAGCTCCATGTTGGGAGATTCCAAGGTCATGGTTGGCCTCTGATGGGTGGAAACAGCTCCTTCTAAAGGGGGGCTCCTGGACTCTGCTGAAGCCCTTCCTGCACCAAAGAGGTGGAGAGGTTCTTTGCACTGTGGAAGAGGGATTCTTTGGTTTCAAAGGGTGTGAGGGAACAGTCCCACCGACCAACCTCCAAGGGGTCTGAGCACTCAACAGCCATCCCAAGTCTCCTCTCAGCAACCTGGCCACTCTTCAGACCCTGCCTGACTCTCAGAGGGTTTTCTCCACTTCTGTTCCCCCTAAGCTGTGGAGTCTTGTGAGCAAAAATTCTTCTTTGTGAGCTACTGGCGTTAAATCTGTGAGCGAGCGATTTGGCTACTGCATCAATTAGTTTGCTCTGGAGCCATCCTTCCTGAGCTAAGACAAAAATCTGTGAGCTGGAGGCTAAACAACTGTGAGCTAGCTCACACTGACTCAGCTTAGAGGGAACATTACAGCTACTGCCAGCTGGAATTGGCTGGGGATAGGGTCAGGGGTCTGGGCTCCCTTCTGCTAGTTAGTCAGTGTCAAGCTCCATCTAGTCAATTGCATGCTGGGCTAGGGCAGGGGTCCCAGCCCTTTTGAGATTGCAGGAATTCCGACCTCGGGTGATGGGTGCAACAATAAAATGGCTGCCGCGGGAGGCAAAGTCAACCACAAAATGTAAGGGAGCTGGGGTTTGCATAACTCTCCAATGTTTAAAGCAGAAGCTCCGTGTAACAGGATGCTTTTTAATCCGCACAGCCAATCAGAATCCCAGCTGGGCACAAGCTCCACCTGGCCCTGCCGACTTTCTAAAAACACTTGGTAGACACCAGGAGGGGCTGCGGCAGCTCAAGTGGTTAAGATGCTGAGCTGCAGACCAGAAGGTTGGTAGTTCAGCAGTTCGAGACTCGAGTGCCACAAGATAAAGTGAGCTCCCATCTCTGGCCCCAGCTCCCGCCAACCTAGCAGTTCGGAATCAAGAAATTACAAATAATAATAACAATCACCATCATCATCATCATCATCTTTCGATTTATTGATCACTCGATCCTTGCAGAGCTGCCGGCTCTGAGCGATTTACAGTTACTCATGTGTTGACACGGGACTAACAATGATGGGGGTAAGGGAGGACAACATAATATCATTTTTAATCACACACACTTCGCACTCGACAGGGAGTTTGGTCAGCTGTAAGCATCAGACGTGTTCTGGCAGCATTCCTTAGTTGGCGTCGCTTGATGTCGTCAGCATTTTTCTCAGTCGCAGCGCACCACTGCCACCGTCTGGCCGGAATAGCCCATTGCAGGCTTTTCTTTGATGCTGCGTAGATCTCTCTCGGCTTTTGATCTTACGTGCGGACCTTCTGTTTGTCGGCTAACACTTCCCACCGGGGGGGAGGGTTAAGTGTGCCCACACTCTCTAAGGAGTGGTACCCATTTTATCTACTCGCCGAAGCTTTCGAACCGCTGGGTGGACGGCAAGCTGGGGACACAGCTGGTAGCTCCCATGGTGGGAAGATAACAGCATTCCATGTGCCTCAGCATCTAGTCATGCCGGCCACATGACCATGGAAACGTCCTTGGACAGCGCTGGCTCTTCGGCTTGGAAACGGAGATAAGCACAGCATCCCTAGAGTCGGATTCACCTGGCTTTCGAGCAATGGAAACCTAGGCACCAGGAAAGGTGTCAGTCAGTGCCATGGCACCCAGAGGCACCATGCTGGGGACCCCTGAGCTCCCAGACGGGCACAGGGAGAGTTCTCCAAATCAAGAGAAAGTCTGTGTCTATAGCCAATCTGAGGGTGCACAGCTAGTAGGACATCACTGTCTGGCACAGATTCAGAGCTTTGCTGGTTAGCTTGTTCCACAAGAGGCATGAAAATGCACGCCTCACCACAGGAGCAGCAGAAAGCAGCAACTGAAGCATGCAGGGATGAACAGGTGTCATGCGGATGCTCCCTTGAAATGTGGAGGCAACACTGTTTTCCATTTGGGAAAATAGCCCTCTGTCCAGGAAGTAGCCTCAGTTGGCTGCCGGGGAAGAACCTGAACTTCCCTGTTGATGTTTCCCCCTCCCCCATTCCACTGAAAGCTCTTTGGATTTAATCCCCAAGAGTCAAGAAGCCAGTGGCTGCCTGGAAGCACGTTGGGCGGCACTATGACAATCCCGCGCAGTGTGTTGTGGACTCTTGTTTCAGCTGCTGTGACTGTAAGCGCAGCAGGGAGTTTAAGAGGAGCCAGAGGTGACTCGGGAAAGTTGAAGGACAATGGAGTACTCTCTGTGTCTGTGTTATACCCCTGAGGATGCCAGTCACAGCTACTGGCTACTGGTCACCACACCTTAAAAAGGACATTATAGCTTTGGAAAAGGGCAGAAAAGGGCAACTCGAATGATAAAAGGGTTGGAACACTTTCCCTATGAGGAAAGGTTAAGGCGCTTAGGGCTCTTTAGCTTGGAGAGACGACAAGTGAGGGCCTGGTTAACTGAAGAATGTCCAATGTTACGCAAATATATGCATTGTAATGAATATGAAAGAACTTAGGAAACTGAATGGAATTACATGTAATGGGTGGCGCAGGATAATAGGAGTCAAAATAGGAAGTAATTCTTGTTTGCACTTGAAGAATTGTTCTGTGTAACACATTAATCTGCTTCTGGGATGTTTTCCAGAAGGCTGCAAAGCTGAACGCTGTTTTATTATTTTCGACAGAGATTCGATCTTCCATGAAAGTCATGGGTCCCAGAAAAATGCTGCCAAGATTATAGTTGTGTTGACGGATGGGGAAATTTTCCTGGACCCTATGAACCTAACTTCGGTGATTAATTCAAAGAGCATGGCAGGGATTGACCGCTATGCCATTGGGGTAAGATGTGACTCCTGCAAAGATCTTGACTTCGGAAAAAATACATTTAGAATGATAACGTAAATTAAAAATGCATAAACAAACAACACTACTATGCTCTACTATGGGCTACTGGTGGGTTCAACTACATGTCCATGAAATGCCACTGTTATGACGGCAGAGGGCTGGACTGCGGTTCCCGTGCCTCCTTCCCGTCCCTGTTGTCTCACTCACCATCAAAATATAGATTGCAACTTTCTCAGACAAGGGAAGTGCTTCTTCTGTAAACCGAATGGTGAAAATAATAATTGCAAGAAAGAAACGTTATGAAGAGAAAGACTCTGGGGTTTGAGTTGCACAGAGAAGAGAGAAGTGAAACCCAAATGGGGATATTCCAAGTGGGGAAGGCAGAGTTGCAGAATTCAGCAGTAGCCCTCCTCCTCCTCCTCTCGCACTTAACGTGACAGCGCAACACGTCTCACGCAATCATGGCACTTTGTCATTCATACATAATTATCTGCTCTCTGGGCCAAGCTGGACATAATCACTGATCTCTGCCAATCTTTGAAAGTCACATAACAGCCACCTGCAGCCCTGATTGTGATCATGGGGTGGGAAAGGGGATCCCAGCATACAGGGCTATTTTGGGGCAGGAACGCTAGTGCAATCCTAAGGAGAGCTACTCCCGTCTAAGCCCATTGAAATGGATGGGCTGAGGCTGGAGTAACTCTCCTTAGGAGTGCACTGTTCAGCACTCAAAAATGGTATATAATTGATAAGTGATAGGTTTTATAGTATAAAAGGGTTGGAAGGCAAGCGTGTTGTTTTAATTTTAAACCATGGTCGTCATGAGGAGAGGGGGGGAGTGCCTCCCCCCCCCCCAAGCCCTCTCACAGGGGGAGGAAAGGCGGCGTTCCTTTCTGCTGAGTTTCTCGTCCAAGGGCTGGCTTGCCCGGGCTCCCCATGGCCATGAGGCGCCCAGGCAAGCCAAGGGAAGGCATGGGGGTGTGGCCTAATAGGCTAATGAGCTGTGCTGTCAGGGGTGTGGTCTATTATGCTAATGAGTTTCTGCTGGGCTTTTTTTTTACAAAAAAAGGCCTGCCGACATGGTTTTACTAATCGAAGCTGCTCCTTCCCTCCATACTGGCATTAGATTTTTAAAGGGGAAAAGGGTGGGTGACCCCTCGTTTCCCCTTAAAGAGAACAGGGGTTCCACTTTTGATTTGCAAAACTGTGCCAGGTTGAAACAAACCCTATTTCCTTTCCTCCGTGGTGCTGACCCAAAGAGGGATCCTGGCCAGAAAAGAGTTACAAACTTTACAAGATATCGGGAATCTCTGTCCCTGGATCTCCCAACTTCTCATCTTTGTTGAGCCTCTGCTCTTGGGGGTTGGGAACCTCTGGCAGGTCGGGAATGCGTTCAAGAAGACGAAAGCCCTTGACGAGTTGCGCCTGATTGCTTCGGATCCAGATGAAACACACCTTTTCCAAGTGACCAATTATTCAGCCTTAAATGCCCTGCTGTCGACCCTGCAACAGAAGATCATTGGCATAGAAGGTTAGGAAGATGGGGAACCATTGGTGGCTTCTTCCTTTTCTTCTGAGGAGTCCCTCACTGGCCCCTTGTTTGATTTTCAGGTACGGCTGGAGATGTCTTGGAATTTGAGCTGGCCCAAAGCGGCTTCAGTACCCACCTCCTGGATGAGGTGAGCATCCTTTGGGCATATGGTCCGGTGGGCAGATGGAGACTCCACCTCTGGAATGGGAGCAATGTTCCTAATGTTCCTCTAAGCTGTGGAGTCTTGAGAGCAAAAATCCTACTTTGTGAGTGACGGGCATTAAAGTTGTGAGCGAGCGATTTGGCTGCTGCATAAATTAGTTTGCTCTGGAGTCCCATCCCTTCCTGAGCTAAGACAAAAATCTGTGAGCCGGAGGTTAAAAAACTGTGAGCTAGCTCACACTAGCTCACCGTAGCGGGAACACTGAATGGGAGGCCACAAAAGCTCCACCCTCAATGAGGAGGCGGCTGTCAAGCAAAGAAGCCCTCCTAAGAATTGAAATTAGGAAATTCAGAACTGATGCAAACATACAAATCTGCCCAATATACTTTTCCTGGTCTCTCCATTCAAAGTACTGCTTTTGGCCCAAGTTCCATTGATTGCTCCATGTTTCTCTGTCTCTAATAAGGCGGCAGCTGGAAATCCTTCATGTCTGGAGGATTAGCCCCTTAAGTTTAACATTTGGAACAAGAGGCCCCTTTTGCTGGATCAGACCACATAGACATGTTTACAGACGTCACTAGCACAGCCCTAAAGTACAGGCCAAAGTGTGAGACAGAGGGAGCCCATGAATGGATTTCCTGTTTTAAAAAGCTACCCAGCTTGAATTGGGAGGGGACTGGAAGAGGGAGGAAAGGGTAGCCCAGGCCCCTGCCACACAGCAGGGAAAACACTGGGCAAAGTGCAGCTTTTAAAAGCCGCACCAAAAAAGAGATGCCGCGGTGGGATCCCACGATCCCCTGAGCCGTGGCGCCATTGCTCCCCGGCACGATCAGATGCCGGGGAGGAAGAGACGAATGGGAGGGGGAGGCTGCCGAACTGCGCTTGCTCGAGCATGCGCAGTACGGCCGGGGGCCGGGGATGTGCCGGCGAGGCCGGCGGTGATGCGGCCTTGCCGCGGGTTTTGGCTGGTAGGGGCGGATTGGGGACGGGCTGGGAACGGGCGCAGCACGATTCCCAGATGTTGCTGTGGGATCGCACCCGTTTGCTGCGGCCCCGATCCGTCCCTCTCCCGGCCCAAAACGGCTCGTATGAACACGGCCCCATTTTCACCATCCACCCATATCTGTTCTCTTAAGTAGCAAATAAAAGGCCTGGGAGTGGGGTGACGTAGGTTGTGAAATCAGTGCAGGGGGAAGGAGTGACCCTCCCTCAGTGCTGTGACCCCCTATCTCATGCGGGGACCCCTCCTGTGCTGCAATTTCCATCTTTTGAAAGTGGGAGATGCATCCCCTTGACCCTAATCACCCATAGGAAAGATCAAGGTGGGTAACCATGTTTGTTTGCAGCAGTAGAAAAGAGCAAGGAAGCTCCTACCCTGCCACATATGTTGTTAGTCTTTAAGGTGCGACTGGACTCTTGCTCTTTTCGACGGCATCCATAGGATGTGAGTTGTATCTCACGGGCAAGTTAAGAAGGAAGTAATCGTCCTCCGCCTTAAGCGTCTGGTGCTCCAAATTAGAGTTCCTCTACATGCAGAGGTTTTGTGCTAAGCTATTATGGCTCACCGCCATTCATTGACCTCACCAGCTCTCCATCATTCCTTGTCTAGCGCTATGTACTGTTTGGCACTGTTGGAGCCTTTGACTGGTCTGGAGGGATTCTTCTCTATGACATTGCCAGCAAGACCGCAGTTTTCTTGAATGAATCAAAAGAGGCAACGGGTGGAAGAAACAGCTACTTAGGTAAATGCCCATCTGAATGATAAATGATGCATCCCACGAATGTATGGCTTTTGAGTATATTGCCGGCATTAAACCCACGCTAGTAAAGGTTTATCTTGTGGCAAACATGAGAAGAAGCAGATCAAAACAAATCTTGTCCAGCAGGAGGATGTCACAAGCTTGTTTATTCGCCCAACGTCTGTGTTGATAAGGGAGCCCATCTTTGCTCACACATTAGGGTACAGTCTTGGGATGACGTCCTCGCACAAAATTCTGGTTACAGATGCACCATTAAAAACCCCCAGAGAAGCCTTGATCTGGATAGCCCAGGCAAGCCTGATCTTGTCAGATCTCAGAAGCTAAGCAAGGCCGACCCTGGCAAATACTTGGAAGGGAGACCTACAAGGAATAACAGGGCCGGGACGCAGAGGCAGGCAATGTCAAAGCCTCCTCTCTGAAACGTCCAGGCCCCACTAGGAGTTGCCAGAAGTCAACCATGACTTCCAGGCGCACGCACGCACACAATACCAAAAAAAAACAACCACAAACAAAGACCAGAGAAATTTTACTAGTCTTATCAAAATTCTCTTTTGCTTCCCTCGGAAATTTCTCTGCATTTTCGCAAGAGCAGGAGTTCAGCTTGAATTTTTGCTTTGGGTGAAATTGAACAGCTGGTTCAAATACAATTCAAGATGGAAAAGCAGCTCAGAACATAGATGAACAACACACACTGGCACCACACAAACGCAAGAAGCAGGCATAAACAGCCACTCAAGCAGAAGGCTAAACCCTTACTCAGAACTTTATTGAAATCTGAATGAGATGCTGTCGACGGGTTTTTGGGAAGGGAGCTGCATACACAGCACGTTGCTTTTAGTATGGAAGTAGTTTTTCCCTTGATGTGTGTCAATGGGTTGCCATTCTCCAGGTGGTGGCTGGGGATCTCCTGGGATTACAACTGGTCTCCAGGCAGCAGAGATTAGTTCACCTAGAGAAAATGGCTACTTTGGAAGGTGGACTCTATGACACGATTCCCTGCTGAGGTTTCTTCCCTCCTCAAACCCCACCCTCCCCAGGCTCCATTCCTAAAATCTCCAGCTATTTCCCAACCTGGACTGGCAGCACTATGTATAAACTCTCCTTTTGTTATGTTCTCCTGCAGGGTACAGCGTGGTGGCCGTGAGCACAAGGCAGGGTGCTCTGATTGTGGCCGGGGCACCCCGACACAGCATGACAGGGAGAGTGATGGTGTTTGAAGGAGATCTGCTAAAGCAAACTCTACACGGGGAACAGGTACCATTTGGGTCAGATTGAGCCTGTTGATTCATTTGCTCTAAATGCTTTCCATGCGAATTGGTGCCCTTCCAGATGCTGGTCCCTTAGCAGGCATTTGGAACTTTAAGAACTGCCTTCATGTTTGTATATTAATTTAGATGCACCTCACTGTTCTCCCCAATGGCAACCCGAAGTGACTTACAACATCATTCTTCTTCCCTCCTCTACTTTATCCACACAATGACAGCCGTGTGAGGTAGGTTAGGCTGAAAGAGGGTGCCTGACCCCAAGGTCACTCAGCAAGCTTCCATGGCAGGAGTGGGGGACTCCAAGCCCAGCCTTCTAGATCAAGTGTCAAACATGCAGCCCGGGGGGCGGATCAGGCCCCCGGAGGGCCTCTATCAGATCCGCAGTGGAACTGGCTGTCTTCTGCTTCTTCTTCCAGTTCTGCTGCTGCTGCGTCATCGTAGGTTTTCAGCTTACAGATACACACCTGAACAGCAATAGTACAGATATTTTGATGCAATAATTTAGAGCAATAGGTGTCAGTTATCAGACACGGGCTGGAAAATGCGGGGGGGGGGGGGCGGGGCTGTTTGCCCTGGGGGCGGGGCAAACTAATGCGTGACTGCGAGAGCAGATGTCCGGTTGAGGTCCCGTCGAGGTCCCGTGGCTAGGGGGGAGGTGCCAATCACATCACAGGCAAAGAAGTGGGGCGGCGTGGCAAACGGGATTGTTATTGTGTTTTTTTACTTTTTTAAACTGAAGTGTGCGCCCGATGCCACCGGAAATGCCGTCAGACGCCCACCCTTGCCCCACGGTTTCCGGAAACTAGTACCTCCGAGGTACTCGTTTTTTGCCGCGCATCTTCGGAGGGAAGCCTCGGTTGAGCCACGGGAGCTCTACGCTTCCCAGATGTGGCAGTGAGATCGCGCCCGGAAAATCCGCCTATCTTCCGTCTCTCTAGCGTGGCTACTGTTCCGTGTGACCGCAGCCATAGTTAAATAAACAAAATATTGCAAGAGTGCTAATGTTTTAAGCATGGTTTTATTTTAAGTAGGAAAAAACCTTTGTTTTTGTGTCCTTTATAAAGTTTATATCTCCGCTGCTTGGCATTACATTTCATGACATACATGGCCTGGCCCAACAAGGTCTCATTTATGTCAGATCCAGCCCAAATAACAAATGAGTTCGACACTCCTGTTCTAGATCCTTCCTAGCTGTACACTCTAACCACTGCCCACGGGAGTGGGAATCTGCTGCAGCAGAAATAAAAAGGACGCCTATGGAAATTTAAAGACCAACTAGCTTAAAAAAATTTTTTCATACCTCCTACCTAAACTGACTGCATAGCAAGGATCCGCTTGTAGCATCTGAGAAAGTAGGCTCTAGTCCACAAAAGATTATGCCGGAATTAAAAATTCTTAATCCTTAAAGTACCATAGAACTTCTGGTTGTTTTGCACCTGTATTTTTGTGCATTCATAATTTTATCTTTTCACACTTCTATATATCCATTGCTGCTGCTGTTACGTGAGCATTTTACCAAAAAAGAACACAAAACTCTGCAACAAATTTTCTGTATCAGCTTGATTGGGTGTCTCCCATCTCCATGGGCTTCAGCAGGTTTCCCAAAGGAGGTTTCCACTTTCACAGTCTACATGGGTGAGTGGCAACACTCCCTCTAAGCTCTGAAGTCTTGTGAGCAAAAATTCTACTTTGTGAGCTACTGGCATTAAAGTTGTGAGCAAGCGATTTGGCCACTGCATCAATTAGTTTGCTCTGGAGCCGTCCTTCCTGAGCTGAGACAAAAATGTGTGAGCCGGAGGCTAAAAACCTGTGAGCTAGCTCACACTAACTCAGCTTGGAGGGTACACTGGTGAGTGGGCTGTTTCAGCAGGGGCACAGAAGCTCCGGAATGCTTCTCCCTTTATCATCTTGCCAGGTGTGGAACCTGCCAGCTCCTAAGTACCATTGGAAGGTGTTTTTAATTCTTCCCGGCCTTTTACATCCTTCTTCCCTCTAGAGTTTTATTAGCTGCCGCATCAATTTCTCATACCTCAATCCTCTGATTCTTTTCAGAGGCTTTTTCCTGCCTTTGTGTTCGCCATGACGGGATTTAGAAGCTTCCTGAATCGACATCTGATATTGTTTTAAATTATTTTAGTGCACATTTTCTTTGATTCTTCTTGCAGTTTACATCCTTCTAGCCTACTATTTTATTGTTTTGCTTTTTAAAAAGAATTCTTACCATTGTATCGAGAGGCAGGATATAATTTTTTTAAGCCGCTAAATCAAAATAAGAATTAAAAGCCCACCCATCTCACCAGACGCAACTTGCTACCAAGGAAAAAGCACTTTTACACAAAATTCCGATATATAAGCTGTGACAGAGTAATGCAGATGGAATTATCAATATCACCACGAGTCTATAAATCATCTGATCAAGGCTCCTGCAAATGGAATCTGTGGTACAATTACTTTTCTGTCGCCACTGTGCAGCCTGTCGAGGTGACGCTGTCATTCTTTGGTGCGTGTCCGATCATTTTGAGGCAGAGGTGGCTTTCTCTGTGGTTGGGTGAGCAAAAGATAGACACTGATTATCATAACAGAGCGGTTGAGAGGGCTCCAGGAAATGTGGCCTGGTAGATATGCCATTGTGGTGACAAGAGGATATTGCTGGTCAAATTCTGCTGGTGGTGTTAAACTGTAATATTTACTTCCCCCACAGGCTTGCACACCTGAGCAATTTTAGAGAGATCTTTTAGTCCTTGTGGACATGAAACAGAGTCCTACACGAAAGGAACAAATCACAGTCTGTTTTAATTTTTCCGCTACTTTATCTCAGTACACAATGTTAACTCCATGCCAGTCATAAATGACTCTAAGGTTCATTCAGTAACTTGGTTCTCTAGTTCCCCAGTCCAAAAGAGGGATGCATTCACAATTTATAGAGATATTTATACCCACTTTTCTCCCCAATCGGAGCTCCAAATGGCTTACAACTTCATTCTCTCTTCTACCATTTTATCCTCACAAAAAACCCTGTCAGGAAGGTTACGCTGACAGAAAATGACTAGCCCAAGGTCACTCAGTGGAGTAGAGATTCAGATCTGGGGGGCCCAAAACATGCTTGAGCAGATATGCCATTGTGGTGACAAGAGGACATTGCTGGTCAGATTCTGCTGGTGATGTTAACTGTATATTTATTTCCCTCACAGGCTTGCACACCTGAGCAATTTTAGAGAGATCTTTTAGTCCTTGTGGACATGAAACAGAGTCCTACACGAAAGGAACAAATCACAGTCTGTTTTAATTTTTCCGCTACTTTATCTCAGTACACAATGTTAACTCCATGCCAGTCATAAATGACTCTAAGGTTCATTCAGTAACTTGGTTCTCTAGTTCCCCAGTCCAAAAGAGGGATACATTAACAATTTATAGAGATATTTATACCCACTTTTCTCCCCAATCAGAGCTCCAAATGGCTTACAACTTCATTCTCTCTTCTACCATTTTATCCTCACAAAAAACCCTGTCAGGAAGGTTACGCTGAGAGAAAATGACTAGCCCAAGGTCACTCAGTGGAGTAGAGATTCAGATCTGGGGGGCCCAGAACATGCTTGAGGCAGCTCAAGAATAAAAACCGTGCCATAAAATAGCAACATAAATTATCAGTCTGTGGGCATAAAAACAGCATAGAAAAACCAACAAACTAAAACAGTCCATAAAGAGTCCCAAGGCTAGAAGCAGACCATAAAACAGCTAAAGACCCCTTAGTTAAAACCCAGGATAAAAAGACCTTATTTGGCATGGCGCTTAGAAGTCAGGGCACCTCAGGGGAGAGAGGATTCCAAAGCTGAGGTGCCACCACTGAAAATACCCTGTCTCTAGTAGTAATGAACCTCACTTCTGAAGGCAGGGTCAGGGCTTGGGAGGCATATCTTAACTGGCAGGCTGACAGTAAAAGGGGAGGCAGCCCTTTGGCCCCAACCTGTTTATGGCCTTAAAGGCAAGAACTAGCACTGTGAATTGTGCCAACTAGGGATGCCATCCTCCAGGTGGAACCCGGGGATCCCCTGGAATTACAGCTCGTTTCCAGACTACACAGATCAGTTCCCCTGGAGAAAATGGATGCTTTGGAAGGTGGACTGTATGGCGTTGTACCCAACTGGGGCCTGGTCCTCCCCAGGCTCCATCCCCAAATATCCAGGAGTTTCCCAGCCTAGATCTGGCAACCCTACACTCCCAACCAATGCTCCTTCTAAGTTGTGGAGTCTTGGGAGCAAAAATTCTACTTTGTGAGCTACTGACACTAAAGCTGTGAGCAAGCCATTTGGCTACTGCATAAATTAGTTTGCTCTGGAGCCATTCTTCCTGAGCGAAGACAAAAATGTGTGAGCCAGAGGCTAAAAAACTGTGAGCTAGCTCACACTAACTCAGCTTAGAGGGAGCACTGCTCCCAACCCCCGCCAACGGCCAGTGGTGGCATAAATTAATGTTTACAGCAGTGTGGTATCGTGGTTAGACTGTCAGGCTAGGATCTGGGGGGCCAAGATTAGAATTCCCACTCTGCCATGTGGAAGTCTGCTAGCTGGCCTTGGGCCTGTCCCACACAACAGGGTTGTTGTGAGGGTAAAATGGATGAGAGGAGAATGATGGATCCCCTGCTTTGGGCCCCCACTGGAAGGGGCAAAGGTGGAGTATAAATGAAGTGAAACATTTTTGAAAATGACAGTTGTAGGGTGAAACAGTCTTCGTACCGCAGGGAATGAGGAACTTACTGATCCAGCTCTACTTTACAAAGGCCTTGTGCTTGTTGGGGGGGGGGGGGAACGACACAAAGACTTTGCATCACATGCGTGAGGAGAGTTTTGTGCCTCCCAGATGCTCCCTGGTGCTTTTCTGACTGCAACCACAACACGCAGCAAGCAGACCCATGAAGCTGCTGTTGGCTCCATTGTGAAACTTGCGTGTAGCCCCATAGGTATGGTGATTTTTACAGTTGAGGCAAAAGTGGCTCCGTAGGGCAGTTGGTTAAGAGAAGAAACTGAAGCCAAGTTGGGAGAAGAAACGGAAGCTGCCTCTCCCTGAGTGCCGTGGTCAAAAAAAGAAGAGGCAGGGTGTGTCCAGGAGGCACAGAAGCCCCATTGCATGTGTGATATGAATCCTCGTGTTTCCCCCCAGAAAACACGTAGATGGAGCCTCGGCCAGCTCAGGTCCCCCGTGTTGTAAAATAGTCAAAAATACTTAATTACTCAGAGTATCTTTTTTTATACTTGTTTATTATTGGGTATATCTTTATTATTGAGTATGAACACACATTCATTATCCATCTTATTGATATACTCATTTCCCATTTTTAACAAGGTTCCCCTCTCGCTGTAGAGTTGTTCTCTATAGCACCCATAATTGGAGGCAACCCTTTCAACTTTTCTTTTCAGGTACAGAAGAAGATGGAGAGAAAAATAGTAGTAATTGAGGTAGAAATGAACTGTAGATTATGAGTTGTATTATGATTAACTATAAGCTATGGGGAAGTTGGATGGGAATCATAAACGGGTAAGATGGGGGCATATGAAAAGAATAGGGATTGTGAGAGTAAAAATTTCAGGCTGTTGGAATAGTAACCTCAAGTGAATTTCTCTTTATTTTGTTTGGTTGTTATGAATTACTCAGAGTATCGATGGATCTTGCTTCACTGGAGAGGAGAGATTTCTTTGTGTGTTTTTTAAAAACTTTATTTTTAAGGGTAAAAGATACACAGGAGACCTACAAAGTAACAAGCATCTAAGAGCTACATTTCTACATCTTACTGCTAGGAAAGCATGGTTACACACAACACTCAACAATGGAGAATCCTCCTTCTTCTTGACCCCTAGAAAGGAAGTCACCTGAAACCAGTAACCAATCTGTATTACAATACAAGCCACTTTTCCCGGGCTATTTCCCCATTGGGTCTGTGTCAGGTTTCCCTTCCAGGTCAGTCTAAACGATAGCATAGAAAGGTAAACGTCAACCCTATAATGGCTGTGTGGCGTCCCCTTTTTTGGGAGGACTGGTTTTCACTTTATATGTGTTCTTTGCTTTTGTAAGCTGGGTATTTTCTGCTGCCACCAGGAATTTAAGGACTTCCAAACCTTCTCTCCTTTGCTGTTGGTAATGTGACCCAGAGTCTGGGCTTTTCAGGGACCTTTGTGGTCCTGAGAAAAGATGGAACTGAATTCTGGGATAAGCTTGAAACAAAAGACGATTTATTGAAATAAGAACAAAAGATGAGGTTGGTTATTCTGTAACTGTTTTGGGAATAAGGGACTTGGAAATGGACTTGGAAATATGTCAGTCAAAAGTATCACACACACTGTCCTTTTTCCTTTTCTTTTGACACTCAGATCCAACACTAACAGGAATAACTCTTTCATATACATACAGGCTAAGCTCTTGGTAATTCTAACTTCCTTCCAGATCTTTAGAGTCTCACTTTTTAAGACATAACACTGCACTCTTTTAGATCCCACACAGAACTATCAGAACTCTCACTGAGTTTCTGAAGTGGATCTGTGTGAGTGTCAGTCAGTGATAGAAAAGTCAGTTTAAAAAGTCAGTTGGATTTGTTCAGTTAGAACTCTCTAACTGAACAACTGACTTTTGGATTTGTTCAGTTAGAACTCTCTAACTGAACAACTGACTTTTTAAACTGACTTTTCTATCACTGACTGACACCCACACAGATCCACTTCAGAAACTCCTCCCACACTCTCTCATCCTCCAATCACTCCCCACTTGTCTCTGCAACCATGCTACTCTGCATTCACTGCACTGCAACCAAACATTTAAAGAGACACACACACTCTAAAACAAGGAATCATTACAGGCTGGAATTTGAGAGCTTGCAAGCCATACCTTTCCAACACCCAGCGTGTAGATCCCAACAAGGCAGGCACTGCATCCATTTATCTTTTTGTTGTTGTTCAGTCGCACAGTCGAGTCCGACTCTTTGCGACCCCATGGACAGGCCCTCCTGTCTTCCGCCATCCTCTGAAGTTGGCTCAATTTCATGTTCGTTGCATCTATGACACTGTCTAACCATCTCGTCCTTTGCCGTCCCCGCACTTATCTCCCCTGTTGGAACTCAAACCAGCTCAGAACTGTGGCTGATTCCGCACCCATCAGTTTCCTCCTCGGGAGGTTCATCTCCCCTCTACCACATGCCGCTTTCACTTTCTTTGCTCACCGGGTTTTATGGTACCTCCTGCATAGATTGATGGCCGTTCAGGGGTGACTTCGCAGTCAGGACAGCATTGCCCCCAGGGTATCTGAATGGGGTTTTGAGCAGCACCTTTTCCTTCCTCCACTTTGGACTCAAAGGGTACAAGAAGCAGACAACTTGACAGGGATTCTTTGATCTCCCTCAGTTCCCTCTCCCCCGCCCCTGTTCCCCCTCTGTATTTAGTAGGCTCAGTGGTTAAGACGCTGAACTGCAGACCGGAAGGTCGTAGATCAGCAGTTCGAGACTCGAGTGCCGCTTGACAGAGTGAGCTCCGTCTCTGGCCCCAGCTCATGCCAACCTAGCAGTTCGAAAGCAAGAAATTGCAAGTAAATAAAGAAGTACCGCTTCGGTGGGAAGGTAACAGCATTCCGCGTGCCTCGGTGTTTAATCATGCCAGCCACATGACCATGGAAACGTCTTTGGACAGCGCTGGCTCTTCGGCTTGGAAACGGAGATGAGCACCACCCCCTAGAGTCAGATTCGACTAGGTTTTGAGCAAGGGAAACTTTTACCTTTATTTATCACCTCACCATGAATTACTTGGCTCAGGCGGCTAATGACCAAAAATCTGCGTACCAATGCAGGAGCGAGTGTTGAAGCTGACACTAGCCAATGCAGAAACCAGGATCTGAGGTGATGCAGTGAAAACAGATGTTCCGAGGCAAGGGGGCACCAGGTGAAGTGCTGATAAAATGTGGAGCGAATGCCAGATGCAGAATGGACCGTTGTTCTCCTCCTCCTCTGTTTCTCTCAACAAACCCCACCCCCCGTGAGGTGAGTCAGGCTGAGGCTTGTATGACAGGCCCAAGGTCACCCAGCAAACTTCCCAGACAGAAACAGGAATTCAAACTGGTGTCTTCAAGGATTCTAGTCCAACCCTCTGCCCACCATGCCCTGTGTCCAACTTAAAAAAAAGAAAATGCTGTTTCTGTATTAGGAAACGGTCCAACCTATTCTTGGCAAACCCTCCCTATTGCTACAGTCCTACTTGACAAATTGGTCTCCATCCATCACTGTCCCTCCTAAATGGTTCTCCCTAGACTTGTTGCCGTACCACAAACTGACCTAAACCGTATTTGTGTCAGTTTGACTGGTCCTTTGCAATGGCACCAACTGCCGAGCCAGACATAGAGGCAGCCAACCAAGGCACAAAAATAGCAGGCGGAAAGTCATTTCTGCTGCAGAAGAAATAAAGGCTGAAACATGTATGATGCCTTGAAAAACAGGTTAAGGCCTGAGGTCTCAGATAACCTGACAGTGTGATGCAGTGGTTAGGGTCGGACTAAGAACTGAGGGATCCAGCTTCCAATCTCTGCTCTGCAATGGAAGCTCGCTGGGCGACCTTGGGCCAGTCACACACTCTCAGCCTAACCTACCCCACAGGGTTGTTGTGAGGATATAACGGAGGAGAGGAGAAGGATGTAAGCTGCTTTGGGTCCCCATTGGGAAGGAAGGTGGGGTAAAAAGAAAGTATATAAAAATATACTGCATTGTCCCCACCCCTAATAATTGTGGCCATAGGTTAGGGATAAATGAGTAACTGTAGCCGCTCAGGGGGTTAGAGCAGGGTAGTAAACTGAAAGAAGAAATAAATAAAGTAAATAAGAACATAACAGTGAGACTACCGTGGATAAATAAAAGCAGTGTTCCCCTCCCGCCTCTTTTCTGCATCCCTGTAACTTTCCAGGTTCACAACCAGTAAATACAGCCATCAATGGGGCTTATAAAAAAGAATATAACCAGGGCTATTTTGGGGCAGGAACGCACAGGAACAGAGTTCCGGCTGGCCCCCAAGTTGACCCCGCCCAGCAGGAACTCATTAGCATAATAGGCCACACCCAATAGCAGGAACTCATTAGGATTGGCTACATTAGGGGTGTGGCCTAACATGCAAAGGAGTTCCTGCTACAAAAAAGCCCTAGGTTTTGACAACAAACAGGGTAAACAGAATAAGAAACAAAAGGTGGGTGTGGCTGGATGACTATACTTCTGGTAACATGGGGGTGCAGCCTAATATGCTAATGAGCTATGCTCTCATGGGTGTGGCTGGATATGCTAATGAGTTCCTGCTGGGCTTTTTCTACAAAAAAAGCCCTGAATATAACACATAGGATTTTTTAAAAACAATCCATTAAAAGAAGAATGAGCAAAAATATACCAAACTACAGCAAAACAAGATTATTGTTCAAGGTTCAAGAGGACAGGATGGACTTTGCCTGGCACCTAAATGTCAGCCGAGATGATGGTGCCAACATGCCTAGGGAGAGAGAGCTCTCAGCGCTTGAGCACACGACAGAAAGGCACCTCCTTCTGGGAGCCAAAAAAGGGGGAGGGGCACATGGAGAAGGGTCTCATCTGAAGGGCAGGTTCATGCCAGGAAGAGTAATTAATTAATTAATGTGTGGCACTGTGTGCAGTATAGCCATGGTCACAAACAGAAAAGAGGCAGCTAGGTTGTCTGGCAGCTAGAAGTTCTAGCTCTGCCCTGTGTTGAGCTAGACTTGTTGGGGTTTTTTTTTAGCAAGAGACGATTCAGAGGTGATTTTGCCATTGCCTGTCTCTGAATCATTGCCCCAGTATTCCTTGGTGGTCTCCCATCCAAATACTAACCAAGGCCAACCCCGCTTCGCTTCCGAGATCTAAGATCAGGCTAACCTGGGCTATTTAGGTCATGACACCAGGAAGAGGGGTCCTCTGGCTATCCTGATGATGTTTCCTATGCAGTGTTGCCTAGTTGCTGCTGCAGCTGTTGATACAGCGAAGCAGCAGCAGGGATCCCTTAGGCAGCTTTCCCTGCATTTTCTCTGCCTGGGTCCCTCCGCAGTGGCCATCGCCCTACCCCCACTGGGTCTTTTTCCGTTTTTTCCATCGGCCATTGAATAGCGTCATAATGTTATAACAAAATGTGCAACCGGAAAATCTACAGCAAATTTGCTTGAGTTTCCAACTTTCTTTCTTTCTTTTTAAATAAGTAGCTTAGGGTTGCCACCTTAAGGGTGGGGCTGGAGATCTCCCAGAATTACAACCAATCACCAGCCAACAGAGGTCAGCTCCCCGGAGAACACGGCTGCTCTGAAGGGTGGACTCCATGGCATTGTACCCTGCTGAGGTCCCTCCCCTCCCCTCCCCAAGCTCCACCCCTAAATAATTTCCCAACCTGGAGCTGGCAACCCTACCTCTGCAAGAAAGGGGATAGAGACTTCTTTTTTTAAAAAAAATGAAAGCTGGCAAGTCAAAGAACTCACGCACATAGAGTAATAGCATTATAATGGTATAGCAATATTTCAGTGCTGATTGAAAAACACACACACACACCAGTGGCAGGGGAAGGAAATGGCTGCCGTGGAGACAGGGGCCCTTTCTGCACTGTCGTTTGCCTCGCTCTAGCCCTGCATCTCCCTCGCTCTCCCCCCCCGCGCTTTCTGTACTCCTCTGCGCTCTCGCCGAACATTCCATTCGCGGTCTCTTTTTCATTCTGGACTGATTCCCCCCTCCCCCTTCAGTGGCCAGGTTGCTTTCAGCCACCATCTACCCTGGGCTTTTCAAGAGTGGTTTTGTGGTAATTTATATCCTGTGTTCACTTCCAAGCTGAAACTAATTTAAAAGCAGAAGTATCCAGGGAAAATGGCTACCTCTAAGCTGAGTTAGTGTGAGCTAGCTCACAGTTTTTTAGCCTCCGGCTCATACATTTTTGTCTTCACTCAGGAAGGATGGCTCCAGAGCAAACTAATTGATGCAGTGGCCAAATCGCTCGCTCACAACTTTAATGCCAGGAACTCACAAAGTAGGATTTTTGCTCATAAGACACCACAGCTTAGAGGGAGCATTGGACAAGACCAGAAAAAAATCCAATCTTTCCCACCCACATAGTCCCCAGGCTTTGTTTTGATCCTTCCCAGAACTCCACAGCCAAGCAGGTTTGAGAAAGATCAGAGAAAAGACAGGGAAACCCCAGAAGGTGCACAAATGCACCACAATTCTATGGGGAAGCGGGGGGGGGGGGGTTCTCCTTTCCCATTGCTTCTAACTAAGGGCAAATAAAAGGAGCTGCGGTGGCTCAAGTGGTTAAGACGCTGAACTGCAGGCTGTGGAAGGTCAGTAGTTCAGCAGTTCGAGACCCGAGTTGCCGCATGATGGAGTCGTTCCAGCTCTTGCCAACCTAGCAGTTTGAAAGCAAGAAATTGCAAGTAGATAAATAGGTACCACTTCGGTGGGAAGGTAACAGCGTTCTGTGCGCCTTCGTGCACCTTGGTGTTTAGTCATGCCGGCCACATGACCACGGAAATGTCTTCGGACAGCGCTGGCTCTTCAGCTTTGAAACGGAGATGAGCACCGCAACCCTAGAGTTGGACTCGACTGGCTTTCGAGCAAGGGAACCTTTACCTTTTTAAGGGCAAATAACCCACATGAAAAAGATCTCTATAGGGTTTCGAAAGATCTCACTGCTTGAATTGAGCCTGGGGATGTATTGGGAACCAGTGACGGTGTGTTGCAAATTGGGATGAATTAGTCACCAAGAACCATACCAGCACATACTGTACCCTGTGAACATTTTTTGTTCTCTGCACTGTAAAAAACAAACAATTCTCTACAGATGGGCCCCACAGGGAAACCTAATTATCTGATGCATAAATTATGCAAGGCTGCATATATTTGCTTGTGTTGCATAATTTATTCTTCTAGACAGTGTTCTCCCTAAGCTGAGTTAGTGTGAGCTAGCTCACAGTTTTTTAGCCTCCAGCTCACACATTGTTTTCTTTGCTCAGGAAGGATGGCTCCAGAGCAAACTAATTTATGCAGTAGCCAAATCACTGGCTCACAACTTTAATGCCAGTAGCTCACAGAGTAGAATTTTTGCTCACAAGACTCCACAGCTTGCAGGGAGCATAGCTTCTAGAATGGGAAAGCGCAAAGCAGGGTAGGGGTGTCGTGCCCCTTAAGAACTATAAACCCTGGACAGCTCCCCCGCCCCCTACCAAATTCTGAAACCTCACTCAGTATTGATTGCTGGATTCCAAGACTGTTGTTGCAGTGCTGAGGGCTAGTACATTGCTTCGTGTGTTGTTTTTTTAAAATGAAAGCTAGGCTTCTCAAGATGCTGATTGACCAAGTTCTGTGTGTCTCAAAACGCAGACTGCTGTAAATTGTGCCATTTGATTTGACGGCGCAAATCCTGTGGCATTGTACCAAATGTTACTTACCTTGAGCCTTCAATAAGAACACATAAATCAGTCTTAATAAATGACAAGTGGAAATTCTGCTGCATCGGCATCTAGAAGAGGACAGCAAGCTGTACAGAAGCTCCTTGCCACTTACGGGAGGATTCTTTGCTTTTCTTTCCTGGGCCACAGATTGGGTCTTACTTTGGCGCTGTACTCTGCCCACTGGACATCGACCAAGATGGGCTGACAGATCATCTGCTCGTCGGAGCCCCGTTTTTCCATGTCTTTGGGGAAGAAGGAAAGGTTTACATTTATCGCTTTGATAACGAGGTACAGTCTCAGGGCTTACGTGATCTTCCTGGCTATGTTCTGGGAGGGTTGGTGGTGGTGGAAAGGGGCTGTCAAGTCACGACGGAGGGCAACAAGGCGGTAATCGATGCAGAAGGAGACTTTGAACTTCAGGCCGACGACTGTTGGTACCATAGACATAAACTGTTTGTTCCGTTCTCCCTTAAGGGGGAGGTGTTGCAAGCCGTGCATGGATCCAAATTGTCGGGACAACCGGGTTTTGTTAAGTCCCTTCAACTCTTGCAGCGGCAGTTCTGGTGGCCGCAAATGAGGAAGGATTTATCTTCATTTGTCAAGTCTTGCCAAATTTGTGCCATGAGTAAACCCAGACCGGGAAAAACCCCGGGTTTGTTACACCCTCATTGAACTCCGACCCGAACCTGGGAGGTGATACCCATGGACTTTATTACGGATCTCCCACCTAGCAAGTCAATGACTGTCATTTGGGTGGTTGTAGATTCATTTTCCAAACAGGCACACTTCATTCCGTTTGTCTCCCTGCCCACGGCAAAAGCTCTGGCCAAAGTGTTTCTTTTACACATAGTCTGTTTGCACATGCTCCCGACCAAAGTGGTGTCCGACAGGGGGACCCAATTCATTTCCCGGTTTTGGGGGGAGCTGATTAAACTGATGGGGGTGGAACGGGGCCTGAGCAGTGCCTATCACCCAGAGACTGACAGTCAGACAGAACGGGTTAATCAAACTTTGGAACAATACCTCCGTTGCTTCACCAATTATCAACAGGATGATTGGGTGGATCTGCTACCCCTGGCCGAATTCTGTTATGACAACACTTGCCATTCCTCAACCGGATTGTCCCCGTTTAAGGCTTTGTATGGCTATGATAGCCTGCCTGTGCCTTTCCTGGAAGGAAACAATGACTTGGGGACAGGGGATGCAGCTCAGTGGTGTCAACGGTTAAAGGAATCGTGGCCACTACTTTGCAAAACTTTGGATGCTGCCAAAGAGGCGTACAAGAGTCAGGCTGACAGGAGAAGGGTGGAGGGGTGGGCTCTGAAGCCTGGGGACTCTGTGTATGTATCAGAGGTCATTTCGGGGGGGATCGCGGGGGATCGCAGTTCCCCCGGGTGAGGTACGGGGGCGGGGCACATGACGAAGCCCCGCCCCCTGCTTCCGGCCGCCCCGCTTCCGGCCCTCATTCAGCCAGGAGGAGGCAGGAGAAGAGGGAGGGTAAGTTGCTTCCTCCCTGCCTCTCCCCACCCCTGCCTGCCTGGGGCCAGGGAGGGCCTTCACAGGGCTTCCTTGCACCCCCGCCGGCCTTGCAGGTCCACCGCCGGGCCCCTCATGGGGCTCAGCAGTGGAGCTGCAAGGCCGGCAGCGGTGACCGGGACCGTTGGGGGCGGGGTGTGTGGCCTTATGACACACGTCCGGTGATGTCAGGGGGTGTGGCCTTATGACACACTTCTGGTGATGTCAGGGGGTGTGGCATATGCTAATGAGTTATGCTAATGAGTTCCCATAGCTCTTTTTCTACGAAACGACCCCTGGTATGTATCTACTAAAAACATTAAAGTTTTAAGCCGAAAACTTGGTTGGAAATATCTTGGTCCTTTCAAAGTGAAAAGGGTGATCAATGATGTGGCTGTGGCTCCTTTAAGTCTATTTTGAATTAGTGTTCATTCTTCCTCCAACAGAGGTCCAGATATCCTCCTGTTTCAGGGTCTTCCTCAGGGAGTTCAACAGATATTTCCAAACACAAGGTTGCCAAATACCAAGATATTAATCCAAATGTCATCAATGAATGCTGCAAAAAGCCTCTCTTGATGAGCTCAAGGCATCCTCTAAAGTGAAAAGCACGTTCCAAAAGACGATACTTCAATTATTGGATATATGATTCTTTCTATGTGATAATGTTTATGAGATCATTAATATTATGGTGAATAATTTGTAAGAAATATAGAAAAAATAGATTTAAAAATATATACACAAAAACGAATAAATATATTAAAATTACTTGAGATACACTGCGTAGCCTGCAGCAAGGCGAAAACTGCTCCAACTGACACTCTTCTCCTTTCTCTTTCCTCCCCAGGCAAACCTCTTTGCCCTGGAGGGGCACTTAAGTGGCCAGCCTGCCGTGGCTTTCGCCAGCTTTGGGTTCGCCGTGGCCAGCATTGGAGACGTGGACCAGGATGGCTATGGGGATGTTGCAATTGGCGCGCCCCTTGAGCATCACAAAGCGGACCCCAGCTCTTTTGGCAGCGTTTACATATACAACGGCAAGAAGGATGGGATCCGGGGTCCCTTCTCCCAGGCAAGGGAGTCTTCTTGACTTCGTAGGAGCGGGATGATGGTGCAGAGTTTAGACTGGGAGTGAGGGAATCTGCCCCCTTCCCATTGCTTTTTCCTTGGTGCTTTTTTATTCTGCCCATTTTCATTGCTGCGGTTCCTAGTTCGTTACTTTTATGCCATGTTTGTGCCACTTACATGCCTTTTATATGCAACTGCTGCGAAAAATATCATGCAACACGGTGTTAATTTAATAAGAAAAATTCGGCACAAGGAAACAGAAAATGGCATAAAAATAAAGAGTCGTGGGTTTGATCCATGCAGGGGAGCCACAACGATGAAATGGGGGTTTTCAAGTCAAAAGGGAAGGGTTGCAAAATTCAGGAGCACATTCATTTCTGAATTAAATGGAAGGCATACAGCTAAAAAAAAAAGGGTTGCTTGTAAGGGCAGAAATTACCCATCAGAGAGAACTCTGCTTCCTTGGTGTACTTTGTAAAGAGATCAGTGCAGAGCAGTGATGCGTGCAGAGATACAACAGGCAGCCTCCTCTGGGGAGTGTGCTATTGCTGCCTTGTCTGTAGTGGATATGATTGAGTGAGCCTGTCACATATGATTACATCGGAGCAGAATTACCCAGTCACACTTGAGTCTAGTTGGAAAGAGGCAAGGGGAAAGTAACATTCAGAGATGCAGTGGGCAGCCTCCTCTGGGAACAGCTGCTTTGGGCTCACAGAAGGCTTTAATTATGTTCTCTAGTATTACTGCTTAGCAATTATTGAGCTAACGTATTGATGCTGCCTGGAATCAAACCCTGGCTCAGCAATGAAACCCAATGGAGTCACTTTGGGATAGTCATCGTTTCCCAGGCGAACTTCCTCACAGGGTCAGTGTGAACATAAAATTAAACCTCCTTCTACCTTGTCTTGAAGGACAGGGTTCCAGATCTAACTATCTTCACTACAAACCTGTGGAGTTGGTTAGGGTGAGCAAGAGTGACTGGCCTAAAGTCATCCCGTAAGCTTGACAGCTAAGTGAGGATTTGAACCCAGAAATCTAGTCCATCATTTTAACCGCGACATCACAGCAGTGCAGTATGTGGAAAGCTTAAATATGGAAAGGAATCTTGGATGAGAGCGATGGCTAGGAAGGATGCATCTCATCTAGGGGAGAGGGAGGGGCTTATACAGGGGTCATTTCGTAGAAAAAGAGGTGCAGGAGCTCATTAGCATAACTTATTTGCATATACCACACCCTCTGACATCACCGGAAGTGTGTCAGAAGGCAACACCCACCAATCAGGTTCAATCGGACTGTTTTGGATTTCTGGCTATTGGGGGGGGGGAACGTACAGATCTGTCCTCGCAGAGGAGGGAGAGCTTGTACCTGAATGAAACTTGGTCTTAAAGGTGCCACTGGACTGTTTTGGGCCGGGGGGGGGGGGCTCTGCAGCTTACCTGGCTGCTTCTTGCTCTGACTGAGGGCTGCTGGGAGCAGGGGGTGGGGCTTGTTGCATGTGCCCGCCACCTTGGCTCTTTACTTCCGGAGCTCCGCTCCTGTGCGTTCCTGCAGGAAAGGACCTCTGGGTTTATACATCGTTGCCCTTCTCTTCCCAGAGGATAACAGCAACTCAGCTTGGTCAAGGCCTCATGCATTTTGGAAGATCTGTGGCCGGTGGTCTGGACTTCACGGCGGACGGTCTCCCAGACATCGCCGTGGGATCTCTGGGCAGAGTCACCTTGCTTCGGTAGGCAGGAGCAGCACCCTCTCAAGTCAAGCATGGATTGAATTGCTGAGCTGACCGTTTCCCATTATTGCCAAAAGCCAAAGATGTGCCATCAGCAAATATGGCAGGTCATAAGAGTCAGATTAGTACTTCGGAACTTCCCTTCGCCCAGGGCTCCTGCTTCCTGGCTGGCCTCCAGTTGCCAGCCTCCAAAGCTGGCACTCTCTCCGCTTCTCTCCAAATGCCATTTTGGCCTCTGTGTGACCTGGGGTTGCCAACCCTACAGCTGATCTCCAGGTGACAGAGAACAAGTTGCCTGGAGAAAATGGCTGCTTTGGAGAGTGGGCTTTCTGACACTATACCCTGCTGAGCTCCCTCCTCTTGCCCCCCAATACATGCCCTCTCCAGGCTCCACTCCCAAATCTCCAAGAATTTCCCAGCCCAGAGGTGGCAACCCTCCCCATGGCAAGGGGATCATGTGGTCCCCGCCGATCAGCTGAAGCCCTTTAAATCGGGTAGGAGGGGAGGGAGAGGGGTGGCCGGGTGGGTGGGTGGTCACACTTGGGGGCGGGGCTTCTCCCACTGGCCAGCTGGCCAGGGATAGATTGAAGCCCCTAGAAGCAGGGAAACCAGGGGTCATTTCGTACAAAAAAAGGTGCAGGAGCTCATTAGCATAACTTATTAGCATAACATTTGCATGTGCCACACCGCCTGGCATCACTGGAAGTCACGGGTCATTTCAAAGAAAAAGAGGTACAGGAGCTCATTAGCATAGCTTATTAGCATAACTCATTTGCATATGCCACATCCCCTGACATCACCGGAAGTGTATCAGAAGGCAACACCCACCGCTCAGGCTCCACTGGACTGTTCTGGATTGCTAGCTATTCCGCCTCCTGAGCTCCTTACTGCCGGAGTTCCGCTCCTGTGCGCTCTTGCAGGAAATGACCCCTGGGGGGAACCCTCACCCAGACCCGGGGTCTGGCAACCTGGAGTAGAGTGCCTTGTCAGCCTAGAGATAAGCTTGAGATATGACAATAGCTAAACCTGCAAAGTCTTATGGGAGAGGAACCAAACAGAGAGGCCTCTGCTAATCCAGGTTGTTGTACAGAAATGCCCCAGGCTTGCTTATTTTTCTGCCACATTCAGCTGTGAGGGAAATGAGGATGCTTTGCCTCACACACCAAGCTTTTGGGGCAGTGAATCCCACCAAAAATGGCTGCCAGGCAGAGCCAAATGCAGAATCTCCCTCCTCGCTTTGCCAAAGAATCATAGATGGTGAATAAAGAGGAGGGATGGAGAAAGAGGCTTGGGAATAAAAAGAAGGAAAGCTTGAAGGGGGAATGGAGCCAGTGTTCCCTCTAAGCTGAGTTAGTGTGAGCTAGCTCATGATCTTTTAGCCTCCAGCTCACACATTTTTGTCTTCTCTCAGGAAGAATGGCTCCAGAGCAAACTAATTTAGGCAGTAGCCAAATCGCTCACTTACAACTTTAATGCAAGGAGCTCACAAAGTCGAATTTTTGCTCACAAGACTCCACAGCTTAATCAAATCTGGGTCATAATATTGATTTAGACCAATGGTTATGTGTATGGAAAATGGATATAAAGATTACTAAAATGACTTTTTATGAGGAAAATATATATAAAATATTTTATAGATGGTATGTTACTCCAGACAAATTAGTTAAATTTTATCCTGACCTACCAAATGATTGGTGGAAATTGGTGTTGGTTCATTTTTTCATATGTGGCGGACATGTGATAAAGTTAAAAAGTAGTGGTTTTGAATACATGAATTGTTACAAAAAGTGTTAAAAACTACTGTACCTTATACACCAGAACTGTTTTTATTGAATATAACACCAGAGAAATACAAAAAACAAGACTTTTATCTTACCATACACATAGTGACAGCAGCGAGAATACTATATGCTAAATATTGGAAAAGAAATGAAGTCCCTCCAAAGAAAGAAGTTATAAATAAAATACTGGAAACAGCAGAGATGGACAATTTAACTTTAATTCTGAGAGGACATAACAAAGAAAACCTTGAGGACACATGGTCAAGATTTTATAAATGGATGGAAGAGTATAATGTATAAAACTTTCATACATATAATCAAAATTAAAGGAAATAAGAACTATATATCTAATTGTAAGCAATTATAAGGTGGATAAAAGAAATGAAGGTTTTGGATATAGTATGAGGTCAATAACTAGGTTAAATATTGATACAAATGAATTTCCCCCTAATTTGTATTTATGTATGTTTGTCTTCGTTTGTCTTATATATGAAACACCACAGCTTAAAGGGAGCATTGAATGGAACCCCACACTAGCTAAAGAAAGCCTGGGTGTTTACCCATCCTCCCACGGCTGTGGCTTTATTAAGGTAAAGGTAAAGGTTCCCTTGCTTGAAAGCCAGTCGAGTCCGACTCTAGGGTTGCGGTGCTCATCTCCGTTTCAAAGCCGAAGAGCCAGTGCTGTCCGAAGATGTTTCCATGGTCATGTGGCCGGCATGACTAAACACCAAGGTGCACGGAACGCTGTTACCTTCCCACTGAAGTGGTACCTATTTATCTACTTGCAATTTCTTGCTTTCAAACTGCTAGGTTGGCAGGAGCTGGAACTAGAGACGGGAGCTCACTCCATCATGCGGCAACTCGGGTCTCGAACTGCTGAACTACTGACCTTCCACAGCCTGCAGTTCAGCATCTTAACCACTTGAGCCACCGCAGCTCCTGTGGCTTTATTACAGGCATGGAAAATCCTTTCATTTGAAGGAGGGGAACCAAAAGCAAGCCCTGCCGTACAGTAACCCTGCCCACTTTCTGAAAAGCTCAGTGGGTGCCATAGTACCCACGGGCACCGCGTTGGGGAACCCTGGCATACAGTTCTGCTGGACTCCTGCTTGGTTTTGCTGCAGCGGATGGGGAACTGCCACCCCGCTGGAAGCATTCTGAGAGTTCCTCAGAGCCTGTTATCCTTGAAAAGCCTTCCATTGTATCTGAGGAAGTGTGTGTGCACATGCAAGCTTATACCATGAATAAAACTTTGTTGGTCTTAAAGGTGCCCCACTGGACTCCAACCGTGTTCTGCTGCTTCAGACCCACACGGCCACCCACCTGAATCCTTTTAAAACCAGTCTCTGTGTTTCCTCCTCCTCCATCTAGCTCCAGGCCGGTTTTTCGATTGGATGCCATCATGCAATTTACCCCCGAGAGAATATCCAGCTTCTACAACAGCAGCACTGTGGCTGCAAAATTATGCTTCCATAGAACTTTCCCTCCTGAGACAGCCCAGCCAGGTAATGAAAATGCCGGTGATAAATTAATCAAGCAATTGCCAGCTCTTGTTTGCGTCAAGGGATCCAGGGACCGAAGTGTAAGGAGATTTAATTATTCTGTGCTGACAGGAAGCTAATTTGTTTCTAGAACAGAATCTCAGCATTCCTAGCGCTTAGGTAACTCCTGCAGCTTGGCAAAGTCATGCTTGTTTATTCTGCTAGCAAAAATGGTTTCAGTTTTTCTGGCTTTCCCCCCTATTGCTTTGTCCTTCCCATTAATGCACGCTAAAATCCCCTTTGGAAGTATCGACGTGAGTTTCTAGGGGCCCTAATTCCACCTGTAATGCCTCCCTTTCACCCAGTGGGGGCTTGCTATATCAGATTCCCAAATCAGAGAGAGAGCACTGAGATTTCTCCCCTTGTGGGGCCGTTTTCCCTTACACACTGATGATATCATCCCAACACCTTGTCATCACAATTCCAAAAATGAGAGCCCCCCCACCCCCCACCGGTGGCCTGAGGGGACCTGACAACCCTAGCCGTATAACACTGTTTAGTAGAAGCCACTGAAAACCATGTGCACCACAAGACAGTATACAGGATTTCAAGTTCTCTAGAACTCTTTATAAAGCTGGATTGTATTCGTTTTTAGAAAGCGCTGGGTGCAAAACAGATTTCTAAGTTGCAGGGGACAGTTTTCAGGGAGTGACTCACTCTCTGTTTTGCCTCTGCCTCCAATTCTGTTACCAGAGGGGGAGACAGAAATGCACTCTGTCTGATTTATTTTGATAATTACAAATCCATGTGTGTTTTTTTCCCCTGGGGAAATACACCAGAATAGAGTTCCGGAACCTCTTCGACAAGCTTATTTTAAAAATGAGTTTCAGTATACTCATTGATTATTTATTGGTTTCAGAAAACATGATCGAATCGATTGAGTCATTTGAGGTCTCAACTTATCTAGATAGTGATCATTTTCCTCTTATACTGAGATGTGGAACTTCTAGCCCTGATATTCGAACTTTAGATCAGAATTATGAGGATAATCTTGAAATGAAAGAATTCTATCAGGGTTCTTGGAGTGCCTTAGTGGAGAAATCTGTTGCCAGACGGTTGGACTCTGAGGCTATGACAGGGTTATTAAACATACTGAAACAACAGAGTCAAATAGAGAGTCATTCTGACGCCTACGAATTAATTAAACAGTTACAAATGGTAATAAGAAAGCCCTGTGCAAAAAAAAAGTAGAGGAGACAACACTACAAATAAGCCATGGTTTGATAAAGAGTGTAGATCTATGAAAATGGCTCTTAATGAAGGACAGATGTAATGGAAATAGTGATTACAAGAAGCGGGACCCGCGATACTCGCGGGGGGGGAGTATTCCCCGCGGCTCCCGGGTGGCTGGGTTGCTGAAGCACAGAGGAGGAGGAGGAGGCCACGGGTGAGCCCAGCAGGCGGTCTGCTAGGCTCGCCAAGTTCCCCCACACACACCTGACAGCAGCAACGGCCATGGCTCTAGCCACTGACTCTCCAAGGTTTCTCCCACCACCACCACAGCCACCAGCAACAACAGCGGTGAGCCCTGTGCGGCTCCCAGCTGCCAGGCTTCCCCCCAACAGCAACAACGTCCGTGGCTCTAGCCACCGGCCCTCCAAGGCTTCTCCCTCCTGCTCCCTCCTGTACAGTATTACAGACTGAAAACTTCATTTCCACCTTGAGAGTTCCAGCACCCCTTTTTTCACTAAAAAAAGAAAAGGGAAAAAAAGCCCCGACACTAACGTTCCTTCCTTCCTCTGTTTACCCTCCCAACTCTAAACGTGTGAGATCGGTCAGGCTGAGAATGTTCAACTGGCCCAGTGAGCTTGGGAGAGCACTGCGGGGATGCAAACCTGGGTCGCCTCCTCAGCCTAACATTCCAGCCACGACCACTACACCATGCTGGCTCTTCACTTGGAGGGGATTAAATACTTGGCCAATTACAGAATATATGGTTGCCAACTTCCAGCTGTGGCCTGGAGTTCTCCCAGAGTTATAATTGATCTTCAGAATAGAGCAATTGGTTCCCCTGGAGAAAATGGCTGCTCTGGAGGGTGGACTCTACAGCACTGTACCCCACTGAGCTCCCTTCCCAAACCCTACCCCTCCACAAGCCCCAGTTTGGCGTAGTAATTAAGTGTACGGACTCTAATCTGGGAGAACCAGGTTTGATTCCACACTCCTCTACCTGCAGCTGTTGGATGGCCTTGGGCAAGCCATAGTTCTGACAAGAGGTGTCCTTGAAAAAGAGCAGTTTCTCTCAGAGCTCTCTCAGCCCCACTGACCTTACAGGGTGTCTGTTGTGGGGAGGGGAAGGGGAAGGCGTTTGTAAGCCGTTCTGAGACTCCGAGTGAAGGGCAGGGTATAAATCCAATCTCCTCCTCCTCTCGTCCTCCACCCCCAAATCTGCAGGAGCTTCCCAACCTGGAGTTGGCAACCCAGCTTTCTCTTAGTGTTGTGGTTTGTTTGTTTTTTCTTGTTTAAAGATCAGAGTGAAAGTAAAGCGATTCAGTATGAAAAATTCAAGTCTGCTGACTCCATTCACCACCAGGCCTGTAGCCAGGATTTTTTAATTTGTGGGGGCTTTAAATAAGTCGGGGGAAACCCCACGCACCCCACCAGGGAGCGCCACAAATAAAATTAAAAATTGGAAGTTGGGGGGCCTGGGCTGGATGGGAAGTCGGGGGGGAGGGCTTGGCAATAAGTCGGGGGGGGGAGGCCCTGAGATGCCCCACTGTAGCTACGGGCCTGTTCACCACACGTGACAGGATCTCCCCTCACCTCCTGGAAAATGGCTGCCAACATTAGAGTCTTAAAGATCAAATTGTCCTAGGGTTGCCATGTGCAAAAGGCTTACCGTTGGGGGAGCGTTGCGGGGATCCGGGAGCTCTTCTCCGACGCCAGCACGTCCAGGAAGTGACGTGTGACGTTGAGCATGTTGGAGGCGTGGCCCCCATCATCGGAGGGAAAACCATAGAGTTTTCCCTCCGACGATTGGGGCCACGCCCCCAATGTGCTCAACATGGTTGCGTCACCTTTGGTGACGCAGCCATGCTGTGCTTCGAGGGGCGGGGTTCCCCCCGGGGCCCGATTCCGCGGCGGTGGAAATCAGGCCTCCAAAGTGGGGGTTTACCCGCCACCTGCCCCCACTTGGCAGCCCTAATTTGCCCTTTGGGGCTGAAGCATTTCTACTAAACTACATGGCAGTGGCTCCCAAATCATACCAAGAAATGGTATTAAATATATTAACTATGTCAAGAATGGCATTTGTGCACAATTGGAAATCTCAGCCTCGCCCTGACGAGAGAATGGTTGTTAAAACTACGGGGCATGAGGAAGAGGCTGACAGGGAAAGCAGAGAAATATTCTGAAGAGGTGAGATGGGGGACTCTGCTGACATCCCATCCGTTTCTGATTTGAGAAGGAATGGGTTAAATGAATAAAGAGTTCTGTATTCTTGTATTTTATGTGTCTGATCTGATGCGTATAGTCTTATTACTTCAAGAAGTTTGAATTTCGTCCTTTTATAACTTAAAAAGGCAGCCCCAAACCTGAAGGGGCTCAAATCTCCTCTGGCCTTTTCAAGAGATTCCCGGCTACACAGCAAGGCTGATCCCCCCCCCCCACCACCACCACAATTGTTCTACTCTCCTAGGAATGCGGAATCTAATCATTCGCTTCAATGTGGATTTGGACGTTGAGATGGAAAAGAAGAGGGTTCAGTTTGAGGACCACGCGACCACCCTCAGTCACGCAATCTCCTTCACTGAGCATCCGTGTGCCGCACTGCAGCTGTATGTTCTGGTGAGCGCAGGGAGGAGGCGAGGTGCATACCCACAGTGCCCGCTGTGGCAAAAGATCCCATGGGGAAGATTCCCCAGATAATGAGCTGCCCCGGAGCTCAGTCCTTGTCACAAAGACAGATTCCTGGAGAATCAGGTGCTCAGGGGCTACATCAGATATCCACAGTCAGAGGCGAGCTGTCTCCATGTAGCTACGTAAAGCAGCCATGGTTTCCTTTATGAGCTTCCAGAGACATCAGGGTGACAAAATAAGAGGTTAAACCTGGCCCCATATCCCTGACCTGGATAGCCCAGGCAAGCCCGAGGTTGTCAGAGAGCGCAGAAGCTGAGCAGGGCCGACCCTGGCAAGTATTTGGATAGGAGACCTCCAAGGAATACCAGGGCTGGGAGGCAGAGGCAGGCTGTCAAGCCACTTCTCTGAAACATCCCCACTCCCCTTTTGCGGTTTCCTCAACCTGTCAATCAGCAGGTATGGTAAACATCAGGCAGTCATCCACTGAAATCTTCTGCACAACCTTTCTGAAACTGCAACCCACATCTGCCTGGGCGTGTATTTGCTCTGCCCCAGTTCAGTGGTGGGACCTGACCCCCAATCATCTCCTGTTGTTAAAAGCCTAGCGGGTTCACAGGGTTCACAGTGGCTCTCTTGGTCTAAAAAGGCAGCATAAGGTGTGTCTTTATACCTTTCTGGATACGTTTGGACTCTGGCCAGTGAAACATGGATATGCTAATAGCCCGAAAAAAGAGCCGTTTGAATTTGGCCAGAGAAGCATGCAGAGTTCTGGAGCCTGGCCAACAGAAGCAGGGTTGCTGGTGCGGCTTTGGGGCTGATTCCGCTGTGGGATTGGCACCGTTATTAGGCCTGCGTGTTTGCTCCCTTCTCAACCTGTCTACTTATAAACCAGTGTTCCTTACCCTCCATAGGAAGCTGACTTGTAAAATGGCCAGGAAACTTACCAGCTCTCAGAGGGGCGCAAAACAATCCAGGCCCTTTGCCTGTAAGAATCTTTACAGTCTCTATTTGTCGCTGTAACTTTTTTTTTTTGCTGGTTTATATTCCAGCCATGCAACAACAATTGCTTCTCCAGCGTTGCTTTCAGACTCAGCTACCGGCTTCACAGTTCCAGTGAAGACCTGAATGATCCCATGCCTATCCTTGATATATATCGGGAATCAGAGATGTACTTCCAGGTAAACATGCAACAGTTGAGGCATTGTTATTTTTCCATTTTGAAGTGCTGATGGAGACTGGAATATCTGTGTGGCATGAAAACAGAGTTTCAGCTTGGCTCCTGTTTGCAATTTCCTGTTTGCAATTTCACCAGACCATTACAAACCTAAAGGGGGTGGGAACAGGTGCAGGTAACACTTTATACAGGGTTAGTTTATACTGACAAGTGCTACAGTTGCATTCCCACAACACCTGGCTGTCGTTGGGGCCATCTGAGCGTTTGTCTTTTAGCCTTGATTAGTCTAATAAACAATTTTATTAAATCACCTTGTGCTTCATTCCAGCTAACTTTTAACATTCTACCCCCGCCTTGGTAAGGGGCACTCACCAGACCATTACGAAGCTAAAGGGGGTGGGAACAGGTGCAGGTAACACTTTATACAGGGTTAGTTTATACTGACAAGTGCTACAGTTGCATTCCCACAACACCTGGCTGTCGTTGGGGCCATCTGAGCCCTGCTCGGGGAATCCAAGCAACTGCCAAAGCACTGAATTGTTTGGGAACACAGTGTGGCATTTTCTTTCTTCCCCCCCCCCCCCCCCCCACCCTCTAACTCAGAGCCAAGTGGAGGGAAAGGAGTAATCAGGCTGATGCCTCTTTTATTGATTAAACAAAATATTGACAGTTATGTCACAGTAAAAGCATTTCCATCTGCCTTGCCTTCACTGGGGAGGGCAAGCAAAGAGGCTGACGGGATTGTACCGAGTACCCAGCAGGACTGGGCTTTTATCTGTCCATCGTTTTTCTTCTCCTCCGGGGCTCAGACAGGAGTCGGATGCACAAAGTTCAGAGGCAGAGGAGAAAAGATGGGCTGTTGTTCCTCTCTGTTGTGTAGTGGGTTCGACGCATCGAATGATCAGGAAACAGAGTGATAGTCAGCACATGTTTACTCGTACACAACATAACTCAGAAAGTACTGGCCGGTCGGCCAACTATATACAGTACTTGGCCCACCCACAGGTCCTATTGGAGGGTTTAAACTTCCTGCCAAAGTCCCTATTGGTGACCTCTAGAGGTTTCAGGATCCTAGTCCCTATTGTCTCTGAGAACCAAGCTCTGGTATGAGTCGCTGACGCCTGGTGGCGGTCAGCGGACATAACACTCTCACAGCTCTGCAGGAGAGGGGATTTGCGGAAGTGCAGTTTTGTGTGCAGGAGTGGGGGAACATCTGCAGCTGCCCAAATCTCCCCTTTGGCACACTTCATTAAAACCTCAGCAGCCCTGTCCTCCATCAGAGGAAAGAATGATTGGTCTATAATCCAGATGGCTTTGAACACTTCTCTCTCCAGTCTTGGAACAGACACTGTTTTAGCTTCTCTCCCGCACAGTGAGGATAAACCTTTGCTCTTCCTCCCGCCCCATTCTTATCAAATTTCAGTTGCCTTATAAGGATGACTGCGGTAACAAGACCGTCTGCACTCCACATTTGACCTTGGCTGTTCATACTGAGTGAGTCTCTGAATGTGTCGGTTGTCTGGGTAAGAAATGGCAGGTCTGAAGGCCAAACTAGGCAGAGGGTTAACCCTCCCCCAGGCCTGCTGGAGCAACGGCATTCCCCCACGAGCAAGGGTTATACAAGCAAAGCCTGGGAAATGCCACAAGGGTTACAGATTATATCACCTTTTTTCGCCCTACCTTTTCCCCAAGACGTTCGAGGCAGCCAACACAGCTCCCTCCCTTCATTTTATCCTCAAAAACAATCCTGTGAGGTGGTTGAGTCAGATTCACATGTTACAAAATTCTTGTGCCGCCCCGAGGACTTTCTGTCATACATGCGCCTGGAGTTCCATGCTCGGAACTCGATTTCCTGATGCACAAAGGACTGATTTGGATCTCCCGTGCTATTTTCCCAACCTGAAATGATCTTGGGTGGCTGCTATTTGCTCCCTACTTTGAGAAACTGACATGTACTGGGGGCTGCATGCAAGTTTCCTCGGTGGGGCACGTGTGGGCTCCCTGGGGCTCTTTCGGATCAGGGAAATGGCTGAGCTGGGGGGGGGGGGGGGAGGCAGACACGCCCTCCCTGGGTGCTGTGATCCCAACACAGCTGGGGCTCCCACATGCTTCGGAAGTGAGTTTGAAGCATGGAATTCCCAGACCATGTGAGGGATTCGCGTGTAAATTGGAAGAGAAAATGAGAGCGGCTAGGCCAAAGTCTCCCAGGGAGCTTTGTGGCTGGGGGGGGGGGGGGGGGGGGAGATTCTCCCCACTCTTATGCTCTAATCCCTACTAGCTGGATAACTCCCCCTCCCCTGCACCACAGCCCCAATCTAGATTTGGAGAGGGAGGGACCACAGCGGCTATCTATCATGTTTTTTTAAAAAAAAACACGTGGTGATCTGTTTATGGATCTCCTGACTTCACGTCTGTTTTGGCCCCAAAGAGGCTACTGGGGGGGGGAATGGGAGACCAGATTGGCTACATGGGGGATGCGGAAGGAGCCAAAGGAGACCAGCAAAATGTTTTCCCTGAGAGAGGTGCAGGGCAGGGGGGGGGGGGGCTATTCCCTCTAAAGTGCTGGAGCTCTTCTGCCAGTCAAAGGAGATAGTGGGCAATTCTGCATTGGCTCTTCCCTCCGTTGTTTTACGAAACCCACAATGGAACAGAAATTCCCCTCCGCATTGCGTGCCACTTTCGCTTCCTTTGATCATCAGGTTTTATGGTACCTTCTGCATAGATCTATGGCCGTCCTACGGCCGTTCAGGGGTGACTTTGCAGTCGGTACGGCGTTGCCCCTAGGTATCTGAATATGGTTCTGAGCCGCCCTTCTCCCTCCCAGTTGAGAAAATATGGAGCGAGTACGAGATAACCAATGGGCCAACCCTGTGTAAGGCAGTGTCACACCTGTGCAGCTGATTTCCCATCACTGACAATACTGAAAGTGGATTTGTAGACTTGGTTTGGCTTTAACCCCCCCACCCCCAAGCAAATAAACCATTCCTAATTCAGAGTTCTGCTGCAATCCCACACAAGCAGACTTCAGCTCCCTGGAGAATCTCAGCTTTAAAAGAAAGAAAAAAACCACCCCAGCCCTAATGAGCCCTGACCTGGTTAGCCCAGGCCAGCTTGATCTCATCAGATCTAGGAAGCCAAGCAGGGTCCCTGCCAGTGTCCCCTCTAAGCTGAGTTAGTGTGAGCTAGCTCACAGTTCTTTACCCTCCGGCTCACGCATTTTTGTCTTAGCTCAGGAAGGATGGCTCCAAGCAAACTAACTTATGCAGTAGCCAAATCGCTCGCTCACAGCTTTAATGCCAGCAGCTCGCAAAGCAGAATTTTTGCTCACAAGACTCCACAGCTTAGAGGGAGCACTGGTCCCTGCCAGTGTTCCCTCTAAGCTGAGTTAGTGTGAGCTAGCCCACAGTGTTTTAGCCTCCGGCTCTCACACTTTTGCCTTGGCTCAGGAAGGAGGGCTCCAGAGCAAACTAGTTTATGCCATAGCCCAGTGGTTCGCTCACGACTTCAATGCCAGCAGCTCAGAGTAGAATTTTTGCTCACAAGACTCCACAGCTTAGAGGGAGCATTGGTCCCTGCAGTTTCCCCGTCTGTTACCAGAGACAGGCAAGCCCCAGAGAAGCACAGCCAGCCTTAACTGCAGAGTTCATACACTCAGGGTTCCCCTTGGGAGGCACCTGGCACGCGGACACCTTTTTTTGCTGGCTTCCCTGCCTTCAGAGGCACCCTGGCACACAGAATTGAAGCTTGACCCAGCAAGGAGGTGAGAGGTGGGCACAGGAGTGAGAAGCACAGGAACAGTCCTGGGCTAAGTACCAGCAGAGGGTGCCCTTGGCTCTGAAGTGCCCCCTTCTTCTCTTTCCACATCCTCGCAGGAAGAACCTGGTGGTTGGCGCCACCAAGGAGCTGACCATGAACCTCCACCTGGCAAACACGGGTGACAATTCTTACCTGACATCTGTGGTCTTGGAATACCCAGAAAACCTGTGCTTCAAAAAGGTCCAAGAGGTGAGTTGCTACTTAGCAGCGGTGCTCAGCCCGAGCACCCTTTTGCAACTCAAGTGTAATTCAGAAACCAGCTGCATCACCCCTAGAACTGAGCCAAGACTCCTAACAGAGAGGGGGCAGAAGGAACAGGAGGGAAGGCAGAGCGGGGAACGGGATACAGAGACGCACCACCCTTGACAGCTAGGTTGTTAGAAGAAGAAGAAGAGATTGGATTTATACCTCGCCCTTCACTTAAAGTCTCAGAGCAGCTTACAAACTCCTTTCCCTTCCCCTCCCCACAACAGACACCCTGTGAGGTGGGTGGGGCTGAGAGAACTCTGACACAAACTGCTCTTTTTCAAGGACAGCTGTGCCAGAGCTTGTGACTGACCCAAGGTCACATCAGCAGGTGCATGTGGAGGAGTGGGGAATCAAACCCGGTTCTCCCAGATTGGAGTCCGCGCACTTAACCACTACACCAAACTGTCCCTGTGAGATGACAGCCAGCGTGATATGGTTTGCATTAGCCGTAATAGCGAAATGGAGCCTCTGTGTACAGAAGCAGTGTACCTGAGTACCAAATGCTGAGACCCAACCAATGAGGAAAGACGGTCACTTTCATAGCCAGCTTGTGAGCTTCGTGGGGAACACTGAACTGGGAGAATGGGGACCCTCTCGGTCCGATCCAGCAAGGCAGTTTTAAAACCAGATTAACCAAGTGACAGATGAAAACGTGTGTCTATTTAACACCCTTCCCCCCCACCTTTCTTGCAGTACTCAACCCCTTCGTCAGGTGGGGAGTTGTTGTCAGAGGACAGGGTAAGCTGATTCTTGCTCTTGGGGGGGTGGGGTTCCGATCCACAGGGATTGGCTAGGCAATCTCAGCTCTCCAGCTCCCAGGCTGAGGCAGCGACTCTCTTTACTGGCTGGTGAGGCTGACAATTGGGAATGCAAGAAGCCGGGACGGGGAACAGGAGTTTTGGGGGCATTCTGGTTTGAATCCTGCTGTCTGTGTCTTGGCAGATTTCTTCTGCAACGATCGACTGTGATGCCCCTAAACCAACCAAGCCTCAGTTCTCCTCTCTGAACTGCAAGATTGGACATCCCGTGTTCAGGACTACGGTAAATCACCTGCAGAATGGATTAAAAGGGGTTGTATTCCTTTGTGCTGCGGTGGCTCAAGTGGTTAAGATGCTGAACTGCAGGCTGTGGAAGGTCAGTAGTTCAGCAGTTTGAGACCTGGGTGCCGCATGATGGAGTGAGCGCCCATCTCTAGTTCCAGCTCCTGCCAACCTAGCAGTTCGAAAGCAAGAAATTGCAAGTAAATAAATAGGTACCACTTTGGTGGGAAGGTAACAGCGTTCCGTGCGCCTTGGTGGTTAGTCATGCCGGCCACATGACCACAGAAACGTCTTCGGACAGCGCTGGCTCCTCGGCTTTGAAACGGAGATGAGCACCGCAACCCTAGAGTCGGATTCGACTGGCTTTCGAGCAAGGGAACCTTTACCTTTTACCAATTCCTTTGTGCAATGACGACTGTCCTTCAAGTAGGGTATTCAACACCTTTCCTTGCCTGTTGGCTGGTACATAACACCACATGTTTTCCTTGCACTGTGATGTCATGGAATGTTCACAAATACTCTTGACTTCTGGGAAGGAAACAGTCAGCAGAAGAATGTCAACACACAGCAGAGTGTTTGTGGAGAAGCGAAAGGCCAGTTTGGATGGGGAAACCCCTCACAGGAGCCTGAAGGGCAGGAGGCCCTGTGCTCGTTGCCAGCAGCAACAGCTGAGAGATGCAAACATGATTTCTACACTGAACAACAAAGCTGGTCAGGAAGAGGGACCAGAGAGCTGCATTGGACTGAGAGGCAGCATCATGAGGGAAGAGATCTAGAGGGGTGCAGAAGATGGGGCCAAGCAGAAGGGAGGGTTAAGTGAAACCCTTACGCAGACCCCAGGGGAATAAGAGGGTTGGGAACAGCAGCACTGCGGTGAGAAACGACAATGTGAACATTCCATGATATCACGTCAGTCCCCAAGAGAAGGTGCATGCCTGGATTTTACACATTGGTTTGAACTAAACAGCCCACGTTTAGCCAGCCAAATACCTGCCTCAAAGACTGCCTGGCAGAGTTTTAAAATGCACAAGCTTAGGGGACCGTTTTTATGGACATTCAACTGATCTCTCTGCTCTTTTACACCACAGGCAAATTTTTCCGTGATCTGGCAATTAGAGGAAAGAAAGTTCCCCAACGATTCTCCAAGCATCACTGTTAACCTCAGCAAGTAAATAAAACCTTGTTCTTGATTGCCGGAGCAAACAACTGTTATTGACCAAAAATAGATTTAAGTGTGAATCTGTCTGCTCAAGCAAGGCACCATGGCTGTGTACAGGATGCTCGTACATTATGCTTTAAAGGTGCTACTGTAACTGCGCTTCAGAAGGATTCTGGTCAATTTTAGCACCAAAAAGACAGGGGGTGCCGGCCTCTGAAAGTCGAAGTCAACAATACCGTTGTGCAGGCCCTGACCCAGATAGCCCAGGCAAGCCCGATCTCGTCAGATCTCAGAATCTAAGCAGGGCTGACCCTGGCAAGTACTTGGAAGGGAGACCTCCAAGGAATACCAGGGCCAGGACATAGAGGCAGGCAATCAAGCCATCTCTCTGAAAAACGTCCTAGCCCCACTTTGGTGTAGTGGTTAAGTGTGTGGACTCTTATCTGCGAGAACCGGGTTTGATTCCCCACTCCTCCACTTGCACCTGGCTGGATGACCCTGGGCAAGCCGTAGTTCTGATAAGAGCTGTCCTTGAAAAGGAGCAGTTTCTGTCAGAGCTCTCTCAGCCCCACCAACCTCACAGGGTGTCTGTTGTGGGGAGGAGTTTGTAAGCCGCTCTGAGACACCTTCGGGTAGTGAAGGGCCATGGGGTATAAATCCAGTGTTGTCTTCTCTTCTCTAGGGGTTGCCAGAAGTCACTATGACTTCCAGGCTCGCAAGCACACCCACACACACAAAATAGTCACCCAAAACCCCAACAACAATATCATTGTGCAGGAAGGACAATCTGAAGGGAGCTTTGACTCTCAAAAGCAGATACCCCAAAATTCTTGTTGGTCTCTTAAGGTGGCTGCTACTGGACTCAGATTTAACTGTCCTGAAAAGAGAGGTGGGTGACAGAGCAGAGCAGCACCAGCTAGTTGGCATATCCCACCTCCTTTGCCTCTTGAGTTGATAACTGGGGACTCCGAAAGGAAGAGGTCTGATTTGGCTTAGAGGATGCCAGTTGCCGGCCCTTGCTTTAAAGAGGAATTCATTTATTGCAGTGTGGGCTTCCGTGTGCAGTTCCTCAACTACATTGGTAAAGTAGAAGGAGACACTCTTTAAGTGGTGGCAGTGAGAGGTTTACCCAAACCTCGATGACCAGGCTAGCCCATAACCCCACAAGTCAGCCGTGACTTGACACCACCACTGATGAGAGGTTTAAAGAGAAATGCTGCTGACGCTTTATTTATTTTGACAGCACCAACCCAAACAGCACGACCTTGATAGAAGAACATTTCTTCAACGTGAAATATGCTTTCAGCACTTTCCTCAGCAGGTAAATGGCCCCAAGCACTCCACCATCCTAAAGTGCAAGAGCAGGAGGCAGGGTGTTGAATACAGCCTTTCAGAATAAAATGGGGGGGGGGCCTTCCAATTTTATTAGTAATAAAGCTGATTTTAATTTTTTTTAGAATAGATTAAGCATGTGGCATAGGTATTCACTTTAAACTTTTTTGGATAAGAGAACAGTAATACTATTTGTATGTAAATAGCACTTTGTAAGTATTCGAAGCATTTTCCATGGGACAGTAAATTCTACAACAACCCTGTAAGATAGGCCAGTATTACTATTAGCATACTGAAGAGGAGAGACTCGGCATACATTTTTGCACCAAAATGAGGACAGCCTCCTAATGTGTGACTCTCTCAGAAGAGACACACAAGCCTTCCCCACCCATCCTGATGCAAATAGTTTGTACCGTAGACATCAAAATGTTGTCTTATTCGGATTTATTTTTTGCCTCCAGGCCAGATCCTATTCTATACGTGAACATGAGCAAAAGAGCCTCCCAGAACACTCGCTTTGAATTTAATGTAAGTTTGAGGCCACCGTCCCTCACCTTGTTGCCTGTTCATGGGCAGGCACAGTGCCATTTTCTGACCTTTGGCACTGCCTTGCAGATAAATGGAAAAAACCCGTATGGGGTGCAGCTTGAACTGCAGGTCTGGGTGCCAGCCCTCATAGACAGCCACCAGGTTATCCATGTGAAGAATGCAACCGGGACACAGGTAACGCTTTCCATCTCACCTGGGCTCCTCATAGCTTTGGATGCATGAAACTGCTGTTATGGTAAGGCTGGGTCTAGCCTTGGCTCTCCAGGCCTGAGTCTCCGACTACCTCATTCCTACCAGTGGGGATGCTTTTTCACTGACAGATCCCTGTCACTTCCCTGGCCTTTTCCACCACTGTCTACTTAAACTGGTGATCTTTTGAGCTTGCAGTGTGGGGGGTGTCCTATCTGAATGCCGTTTCCCTGTCAATCCATAGTTCCCTTCTCCTACCTTCGCCTAGGCATGGGCTTCAGAGTTCTTGCTCATGGCCAGGTCGGCCATGCTACAGAGCCTCTGCAAACCTTTACCGCAAATCAGAGCATCACCCCTTCCGAGCCTATGCTGTTTCAGCAGAGCTACCAGGGAACTCTTAACCTGGAGACTGAATCCAGGTGCTTCTGCATGCGCTGAGCTCTGTGACCTCACCAAAATGACACGCACACACGTGTGCGCGAACACGTATTTCTTATTGCTAAACATTTCCTGCCCATCTTCGACAAGAGCATCAGCCCTTCTTCTGAGATGTATTTACACACCTACCAAGTCAAGTGCACCCTACTTTCAGCTATGTACGGTGGCCTGGAGGGAGTTTGACAACTCCTGTTTCTGTATTCCCATATCTAATGGACTGGATTTTAATAGAACACCACACAGGCCCATCAGGTATGGCTGGAGAGCTGAATCCCACTTGGAGGAGGAAAATTGCAATGGCCCAATTTAGAACCCGAAACACCGTTAAGCCTAAATTTTAAACATTACCCTTCCCCCAAAAAAGTAAAGCCCCAACCCTCTTGTTGTTTAACATATCACTAACTACTAAACAGCAACTTAGCAGAGAAAGTATTTTAATCCAGTGCTGTACAGCAGTAAGAACATATGAACAGCCCAGCTGGATCAGACCAGGGGTCCATCCAGCACAGCAGCGTGTTTCACACAATGGTCACCCCTTTGCCCTGGAGGGCCAACAGACACGGCACAGAGACCAAGATCTTCCCAATGTTGGCCTCCCAGCACTGCCTCTGAATATGGAGGTTCCCTTAACTCACCCTGGCTAGTAGCCATTCGTGGACCTCTCCTCCACGAATCTGCCAAACCCCCTTTGAAAGGCATCTATGCTTGCAGCCATCACTGTATCGACAGGCAGTGAATTCCACAATTTAATTAGTGATTGTCCTGCAGCTATTGCTCGTCATCTTCATTCTAGTATTATGGGAGAGGAAGACAAATTTCTCTCTGTCCATTTGCATGACCCCGTGCATAATTTTATAAACCTCTATCTTGTCCCCCCCCTCAGTGTCCCCCCCCCCAAACTGAAGAGTCCCAGACTCCTCAGTCTTTCCTCATGGTTTACCCATGCAGTAAGACCACTCGCTGTCTGAAACGGACCAGGCCACTTCAGACCGTGAGTGATGTATTCCAGCTTTGAACATCCCTGTGCAATGAAAGCTTGCTGCAGGCAGAAAACCAGCACAGCAGGGAGAAAAGCCATGTCTTGGCTTGCTCTGCTACTCTTCTGTTTGCATAAAGTTCTTAACGTATGAGAACATTCCAAAACGAGATCCTCTATCAGCAGTCTGAACTGGGACAGTTCATTCTATAA
This sequence comes from Gekko japonicus, assembly GCF_001447785.1. Taxonomy (NCBI): domain Eukaryota; kingdom Metazoa; phylum Chordata; class Lepidosauria; order Squamata; family Gekkonidae; genus Gekko; species Gekko japonicus. The sequence continues at coordinate 87,544 of NW_015163123.1, forward strand.
CTGTATTCTGCTGAGTGTGTCCATCACAGCTAAGAGCCCCCTTCACGGGGCAATAAGCACGGGGGGGGGGGAACCCCACAAGCTTTTAGAGAGATGTGCATGGCCATTGGTGAGTCTTGACAAAGGGCAGCGCCTGTCACAGCCACATGATCAGCTCACAGCTGTCACTCACACTTTGCATGAAATCAACCTTGCAAGGGAGCCTACAAAACTTACTGGCTCAGAAAATTACTTGACAGGAAATCTGTAACCTTAGAACGATCCGCTTCTGGCAGCTTCCCCTGCCTACAGGAAATCCTGGGTCAACCCAGATGACTAGACAGTTGGTGAGAAAAGGCAGCCTTTCCTCTACAGGAACACTTCCATGGAAGACTCACTGTCACGTGGTAGTCCAGGGAACTGCCACGGCCCCACCCTGCCACTGGAGTTGTGGCTCTCTTTTAAAGTCCTTGATGGCCACAGCTGCTCAGGAGGATGTGTTGGCCTGGGGCAGTGAGGCTGTCTCCTCGTGTCCAAAAGTACATGCCACTGCAGGCGTGTGCCAGGTGAAGGGAGCACAGCCCTCGAATGGCCATGTGATTTGTGACAGTGCAACAAGGCCAGGCTAGTGCGATCCAGCCTTGCTACCCCATATGCTACTAATTTAGTTAACACTATTTCTGGCCTTATAAGACATAGTACAAGGTGCCCATTAAAGACAATTAAACCATTACAAATCAAGTTTTAAAAATATTAATAAAGCTGCAGGGCACACAGAGGAGTCCCGGACTCTCCAGCTCTTACTACTGCAGTGTTTTGAGCCATATATATATATACATATATACATATATACATACACACACAGTAGTAGTAAACATGCTATCTGTCTGACTAGAAACCAAAACAGACTACCCACTTTTTACAAAAAAACCAATTGTCAAACAAATCCTTCCTAATATAATGGTTTTCAGGTTTAATATAGAGATACTATAGCAAGTAGCAATACTTTTTTATTGTGATATAAACCTCTGTCTAGGAAACAAAATGTTATCTTTTTTTTTTTTTTAGTTAGGTGAATGCAAAGCTATCTTTTTAAGTTCACATCTAGGCTGAAATCGATCAATAACATAAATCAAATTAGGAAATAAAAAGTTCCCTTCTTGCTGTTTATTTGCTCTATCCTCTACTGCTATATACATAAAATATAATTGCTGTTGGTTTAGAAAACACTTCCTGCAGAGCTAAGTGCCCACATGGCACCTACCGTTCGCCTCAAGTCAGTGAAAGAAGGTGCTTGTGTTTAACAATTCTGTGGCAGAACAGAAGCTGAGAACCTGTTTAGAGAACAACTCAAGTTGTTTCTGCACCTGCCTCATCGAGGAGGATGTGGGCTTCTTTTTGTAAGACACCTCTTTCAAAAGTTTGTCTGCTAGGTAGTGAAGCCACAAGATATTGCTGTGGGGGAAATAGTCAGCCCAGCTGTTCGAGTTTTCCTCTCTCATCTGCCTGTAAATGTCAAACTGATAGTCCCCTCTTCCTTGGAACACCTCTTCATCAGTCGAGAGGTCGCAGTACACCGTCAGGCCATCTTTCTCCAACCTGGAGAAGGTGTAGTCTATGATGTTCACAAGGACTCCCTGAGTGGGAAGGGTGCGGCTTTCCCCTCTCAGCTTAAAACTCCGCTCCTTCAAGGTAGTTTTCTTAACCAGCACATTCCCCCAGTGCAGGTCTCGGTGCTCAAACTGCAACGCTTCCTCTGCCACTGCCAAAGAAGCAGTGACCTGGTGTAAGATGCTTTTAGCTACCATCACAGAGTTCAGCTGCCGGTTCCTCATGTTCTCCAGGTCGGTGCCCCCAAACTCAAACTCCAGGATCATGAAGAGTTGCTGAGCTCCAAAGAAATCTGGCCTATCGTTTTCAGACTCTCTCAGCTGGTTGTACTCATCCCAGGCTTTCAGGAGACGTTCAGGGTAGGCTCCTTGCACGCAGTGTGCCGAATACAAGGTAATAAACCCAGAAGTCTGGTTATCTTCCTCTTCAGCCAAAAGACTGAGTTCTTTCGAAATGATGATCTCCGGTAAGATCTCACTGAAGGTCTTCTGAGCTTCCCCATTGACTTTGGTGCTCCCCTCAATAGGGATTATTTTCAAAGCCACAGCTCCCTTCTCGCCATCTGTTTTGAAAACCTCCCCAAATACCCCCTCTCCAATTTTCTTGCATTTTTGCATTTTCTCCAGGGGGATACACTCCTCAAAGGAGATGGGGCCATCTTGTTGGCATTCGCCATACACCTTTCCTGCATCCGTCAGCATCACTTCTGCTATGGAAGAGGAGTTCATGGATGACAGCAGGACCATGGAAGAGGCAGGGCAAATGGAATAGCCAAGTTTTTGAGTGAAGGGGGTCTTGGGTGTCCTTGCAGGGAGAGGTCTGGTGGATGAAGTGCTCAGCGTGCTGCTGTTGAAACTTTCCACCTCGGACAGAATCTTCTTTTTCTTG
>NW_015163123.1:90054-102208 GCF_001447785.1 Gekko japonicus
TTTACCGAGGAGCCATCCAGAAACGGGGAGAAAGCGAGATTATCTTCCATCTCGTTCCACTTCAGATGATCTTGAATCAGGGAGGCATCGGCCTGTTCCTTCCACCGTGTGTTCTTCTTGCGCCTGGCCTGCCCACGTTTTCCTTGTTGACCCCAGCGTTTGGAGCTGAATCCGCTGATACAAGCTTTTCTCCCAATGGCTCCTTCGCCACAGGTGGGGACCACCTGACTGCTGCTTGAGGTGTCAGAAACTCCAGGAATGGCACAGGGGGGATCTGACTGCGAGCCATTTTTTTTTTCCTGCAAAAGACCTACTGCTCGTTTTCCAGAGCACTTAGTAGCCAGCCAGTTGGGTACCACTTGATTGTCCAGGATCACAACAGGCTGCAGCTGGGGGCTGTTTTCAGCCAAGTTGAAGCTGCTTGCTTGATCTGAGACAACCCCATTTAAATCACTCCCTCTTTTATATGGCGTGGTACCTGCTTGAACAGACATCCGTTGTCTCTTGTTATGAAGAGTGTCTCTCCCCTTTGGCAAAGAAAGGGCAACCTTTCCATCACATACATTGACTTGCAACTGGAAAGCTCCCTGCAGTGGCCTCAGCAGGGTCACATGGGTCTTTGGTGACATCTTTGGGGAATGATCCTGTTCTGTATCTTGAAGATGGCTGGCCTCACTTGGAGGAGACGCAGCATTATCTGGTGACGCGGCAAGTCCTCCCCAGCCCTCGAGAGGTGCTTCTGTCCTGCTACAGAGGCTCTGAGATGGCCTCGCACAGTGGCTTTCAAAGGGCACAGACTGGGGCGTTGGCACCTGCGGGCGCTGGCACAGCAGGCTCCCAGCATCTTCATGGGTGAAGAGCTCCAAACTGCCCACGGTGGCCTGGACGTCATCATCCCCGTCCATGTTCAGCAAGCTCAGCTCCCGGAGCACATCGCGGGGTGTGCCGCTGTCAGCCCTCAGGTCTTCCTGTTTGCTGCGAGGGCTGCAGCAGCAGCAAGAGACAGAGAATCTGTTCCGTGAGGGGCTCTCTCCCGCCGGACTCCGCTTCCCAGTCGCCGGGGGCTGCTGGGGAGTGCTGCACACCAAGGGCGGCTGCAGCCGAAGGCCGGCCCTTCTCTGGGGCCGGGGGCGCTGGGTGACGTTCCTGCACAGCGGGGTGGGGGGCAAGCGGCAGTCCTCGGCCCGCCGCCCCTTCGGCGGGGCGCGGTTCTCCTGGGCCGCCCTCCTGTGGGGCTGGCGGCGGCGGCGCGGCGGGCCGGCAGGCAGGAAGTCCGGGTCGTCGAGGGCGGAGGAGGGCGAGGAGGCGCCCCCCGAGGAGCTGGTGCTGCTGAAGTAGCGCCGCGGGTCGACCTGGGGCGAGATCCAGGGCGCGGCGGGGCCCACCAGTCTCAGCCCGGCCCGTCCGTCCGCCGCCTTTCTGCGGAGGCCCCGCTGCCCCGCGTAGGTCTTCAGCAGCCGCGGCCGGAGCCTCTCCATCCGGAGGAAGAGGGGGAGGGAAGCGCAGGCCGGAAGCGGAGGGCCGCGCGGGCGGGCCCTGCCTCTCTTCAGCCGCGCAGGGCCCGCCTCGCCGGGGGGTCCCGTCGCCTCCGCCGTCGAGCCGCCAGCGCGCCCGCCGCCATTTCAAACCCGGCTCTCGCGAGAAGCAAGTCGTTGAGCGAGACTCGGCGGGAGCGGCGGCGAGAGGGGACTCGGCGGCGCGCGGGGGCGGTCGGCGTCGGTCTGTCAGTCGGCCGCCGCGCTCAGCCAATCGCGGCGAAGGGAGGGGCTATGGCGTGGCGTCTCCGCGTCATCGTCATAGAGTTAAGGATGAAAGAAAGCGGCGGCGTCAGCCACTGACTTCCGGTTGGAGCGGAAGGGCGGTCCGCGAGGGTGGTGAGAGCGGGGTGCGGCTGCGTGCTATAGAGGCGTTGGCTCTGATGGTTTTCGAAGGCGCGGTTTCACCAAGTTCAGCTTCTCTGCCGGTGTGGTTTTTGACATAACGGCGGTTTCGTTGGAAGTAACGGAAACGCCCCGGCTGGTGCACGCGCAGCTGAGTGCAACGTTTTGCCCGCGCTCCTTCCTAGATCGAACTGTATTTTTGTTCTACAGCTCTTGTTTCGTTTCGCAATAGCTTTTGTGATTAAAAGTGTGTTTCGAATGGAGTTTGAATACCTCAGTTGGTACTTTAAAAGAAAAGCTGTAGACGACAATGGTGCGCCCTTCTCCTTCCGCCTCCCCGAAATGCGGACGTCCCCATGCCGGAGGGTTGCAATGTCCCCCTACCCCTGTTGGGATATTGTAACTCTGCATGCAAGAGGATCGCTCCTAGTGTCCTGGCCCCACTGGTGGACCTCCTGATGGCACCTGGTATTTCTGGCCACTGTGTGACACAGAGTGTTGGACTGGATGGGCCTTTGGCCTGATCCAACATTGGCGTGTCTTATGTTCTTATGAAATAAAAATTCTAGCCTGCATTCATAATATTGAGTACAGATCTGGACGGAAGGCTGTTACTCTTCTGGGTACAGAGCAGAGGTCACTGGGGATGGGAGGGAGGTATCTGTGAATTTCGTGCATTGTGCAGAGGGTTGGACTAGATGACCCTGGAGGTCCCTTCCAACTCTATGATTCCGTATTGTCCGTCTATGTCAGGTCGGCAGGCTGTGGCTCTGGTAGTTGTGTGTTTATAAGAACTCACTGTATTATTTCACAGGTCCAGTCCTGCCACTCCCCCCCCCCGACAGTCTTCTTCATAACAAAATCAGTCTTGTGCGTTCTCATGACAAAGGGTTGCCAACCTCCAGGTGGGGCCTGGATATCTCCCAGAATGATAACTGATCTGCAAACTACAGATATTAGTTCCCCTGTAGAAAATGGCAGGTTTGGAGGGTGGACTCGATGCCAATATACCCTGCTGAGGTGCCTCCCCAAACCCTGCCATCCCCAGGCTCCACTCCTGAAATCTCCAGGAATTTCCCAGTCTGGAGTTGGTAACTCTATGAGCTACACTGCAAGGATGTGCTGCAAGCAATATGGAGACAACAGCACCAGATAGTATTACTGGGCTAGAAGAAAGGTTGGGAAATGAGGAGTTGTTAACCATTCTTTTTTAGTGGCAAGTCCTCTATCCCCCCATAATATGGGGGCAGCAAGACTGATCTCTGTTTTAAGATTTTCATAATCTTGTTTCTGGTTTGGGGAGTATGTGAAGAGGGACTGTTCCCCTGTATTCCTGTCGATGTCCTTTTAGCCATCAATATATAATAGAAATTTTATGGCTTTAAGTACTGTATCGTTGATTTTCTTCTCCCTTCCCCTCCAGAAAACCACAGTATGCAGAACTGCAAGGGACTTCATAAGGAAAGATTCTGGGCATGCCAGCTCAGAGGTAAAAAGGGTACTGGCATTTTCTGGTGTCACATAACTCTTTTGTGAAATTATGGCAGTTCATGTGTTGTCCAGTGATGGGGGAGTCAAAAGAACATCAAAATAAATGAAACTTTGCAGCACCTTAAAAGATTCTCAGGTTTTTATTCCAGTGTAAGTTTCCATGGACTACAGCCCACTTCGTCTGGTTCAAGCGTTGGCTCCTCACTAGGAGTGGTGCTCATCTGAATGTTGGATTTTGATCTAGGAAACCTGAGTCCAGATCCTCATTCTGCCTTAAAATACACTGGATGATCTTAGGTCAGTCACTATCTGTCCGCCTCACTTACCTTATTAAAGGGTCGTTGTGAAGATAACATGGAGGAAAGGAAAACTTATGTGCCTGAGCTCCTTGGAAGAAGAACTGGATAGAAATTTAGTCCAAGACAAGTCAAACATGCCCTGTCCATCTGCTGGAAAGCTACAGTTAACCATAATCTAAACAGGAGCAATTAGTTCTGCGCTTGACATTTTCTCGACATTTGCTCTGTGACAGCAATATGTTGATTGTTGTGAGCCCCAGTTTCTGCCAACAGTGCTCAATGTTCTCTCTCTGGCATGTGTGCCCTTCTGAGAAATCTCATTTTACCACCTTTGTTTTTCAGAACAGTGGGACAGTCCAATACCAACTTGTAACCTGTGCTATCGTGTCGGAGAAAGAGAACGTTATTGTGACCGCAGAGCTGACTTCAGCGAACTCTTTGCAGGTATATTCCACTCTGTGGATCAGCTGTGCCCGCTTGAAGACTGGGAAATCACATCAAGCCATAGATTTGTCGTTAATATCATCCCCTTCCTTTTCTAGGTCCTTAAAAACAGGACTGGCTTGCTGGTTACCGGAGAAATAATTTTCAACAGAGACCTTTATGTGGGTTTGAATGAAAGACTCCATAAAACACAGGTATGGGAGAGGTGGGATTCTGGGTTCTTTTTCCTATGGAGGAGAAGGTAGAGCCAAAGTTGGATGTGAGGTTGGGGTTTCTCTTTTGCTCGGTATGGGTCCATCCCAAACAAGAGGTAAATCCCATTGGGGTCAGGAGTACGGGGGGGGGGACCAGAAAAAGTGGGCTAGCTGCTCTTTGCTCTGCTGAGGGATAATTCTGGTCTACCTCAAAGGATTGTTGTAAGGATTGTTGATGTGTTAGTGAAAGACTTAGATTAAGAGTGTTAAAGGAGGAGAAGGAACACAATGTAGCCCAAATTAAGGACTTAATTACCCCATTCATTTCGATTAACAAATTGGACTGAACAGCACGATGCTGTGCTCATTAAGTCAGAGAAGAGAAGAAGAGATTGGATTTATACCCCGTCCTTCACTACCCAAAGGTGTCTCAGAGCGGTTTACAAACTCCTTTCCCTTCCCCTCCCCACAACAGACACCCTATGAGGGAGGTGGGGCTGAGAGAGCTCTGACAGAAATTGCTCTTTTTCAAGAACAGCTGTGCCATAATTATTGCTTGCCCATGGTCATCCAGCAGATGCAAGTGGAGGAGTGGGGAATCAAACCCGGTTCTCCCATATTAGAGTCCACGCACTAATCCTGAAGGGATTTGCTTCTCAGGAAACATGCAGAGGTTCTGGCTACAAATCCCTCCCACTGTTTCGTGTAGTAGTTAAGTGTGCAGACTCTAATCTGGGAGAACCTGGTTTGATTCCCCACTCCCACTTGCAGCTGCTGGATGACCTTGGGCCAAGCCATAGTTCTGTCAGAGCTGTTCTTGAAAGAGCAGTTTCTGTCAGAGCTCTCTGCCTGTCTCACAGGGTGTCTGTTGTGGGGAGGGGAAGGGATAGAAGTTTGCAAGCCGCTCTGAGACTCCCAAGTGAAGGGTGGGGTATAAATCCAATCTCCTCCTCCTCTTCTGAAATAAATTCAAATTACTTAACTTTTAGCTGGATACGAGAATCTAAAGCCAGTTTTCATAATTGGGCAGGAGAGGAAAGCAGTTGTGTCCTGGAGTGTGGGAAATTATAATATTTAAACTAGTTAAGATGTAAGTGAAATATCAGGTTCTGGTTTAGCCAGACGTCTAAGAAAATAAGCTGAGATCCACACCGGGGGGGCGGGGGGACACTTTGGTTCATATTTCCCCTTTGCCGAGAATGGACTGTCTCAGCCTTAGCCTGGCCTACCTCATAAGACCGGTTTGTAAGGATTACAAGAAGATATCATGTGTAGAGCACTTTTGATTTGAGAATTTATATTCCCCCAAATGTATAAATGACATTAACTCCCACCTTTTTAAACAAAAATCACAGATAATGGTTTTCTTGCTAAAAGAGAATGACTTTGATTATATCCCCGTCCTCGTTGGAAGCTCTGTAGCTGGGATTTTGTTCTTGGCTTTGATTATTGTTATCCTTTATAAGGTAAGCGTCAATCTTTCCTCATTCATTAAGCCTTTAATTCTCTTTCAGCTGTATACATTTCAGAACTTTTGCAGGGCTCTGGGCAATGCACGGTATCTATAAAACACAATCGGGTAAAATCATTAAAACATTAGAAACACATATTCGAAGAAAAGCGAGGGCGAATACTAAATCTGATTTCAGACTGCTGGCTACTTCGTGGGCTGGGGGTGGGGGGAGAGGGCAAAAGAGAGGTAAACAGCAGGAGGAATGAGAAAGGGTGCCAGCCAAAAGGAAACCATGACTGTCCTCAACCAAATGCCTGGCGGAACAGCTCTGCCTTACAGACCCTGCAGAATTGCATAACGTCCCGCAGGGCCCTGATTAGAATTCCCAGCTTTGGGTTGGAAAATACCTGGAGATTTTGGGGGTGGATCCAGGAGAGGGTGGGGTTTGGAGAGGGGAGGGGCCTCAGCATGGTGCAATGCCCTAGAGTGGTTAAGTGCGCGGACTCTAACCCGGGAGAACCGGGTTTGATTCCCCACTCCTCCACTTGCACCTGCCTGGATGACCTTGGGCAAGCCGTAGCTCTGGTAAGAGCTGTTCTTGAAAAAAGAGCAGTTTCTGACAGAGCTCTCTCCGCCCCACCCACCTCCCAGGGTGTCTGTTGTGGGGAGGGGAAGGGAAAGGAGTTTGTAAGCCGCTTTGAGACTCCCTTGAGTAGTGAAGGGCAGGGTATAAATCCAATCTCTTCTTCTCTCTCAGCCCCACCTACCTCACAGGGGGTCTGTTATGGGGAGGGGAAGGGAAAGGAGTTTGTAAGCCGCTCTGAGACACCTTGGGTGGTGAAGGGCGAGGTATAAATCCAGTCTCTTCTTCTTCTTCAAAGCAGCCGTTTTCTCCAGGGGAACCGATCTCTGTCAGCTGGGGATCAGTTGCAAAAGCGGGAGATCCCCAGGCCCCACCTGGAGGCTGGCAGCCCTAGCTCTGGTGGTATTTGGCAGAGAGTTCTGCCAGGTTGGGTCCAGGACTGAAATGGCCCTATGGTTCCCAACGTGGTGCCCACGGGCACCGTGGCTCCCACCGACATCTTTTCTGGTGTTTGTAAGGAGTAGGTGGGTCATGGTAGGTTTCTGATTGACTATTGGAGATTTGATGGACTGTGCAGATTTTTTAGAACGTTACTTTGGCAGAACCTTCCACCGCAGCACAAGGATCTACATGGTCTTTTTGAAATTAAGCTGTGGCGGCCATTTTGTGGCCTGCGCCACCTCCCGCAGCAGCCATTTTGTGGCAGCCATTTTGTGGCTTGCATCCACCATGCTGTGTCAGAATTTCAAGTGTGCCCTCAGGCTCAAAAAGGGCAGGGGACCCCTGGTATAGACAGCAATCCTTAAGACTGGGAGGTAGAAAACGATGGCAACAGTGATTTGTGCAGAGCTAACCTCTTGCCGCAAAGTGAGCAAAGAGTAGGAGTTTGAGCTTTCCAGCTGTCTGAATGGCTGGCAGATGCTTACCAATCTGTGACTTCTCCCCAATTTTTAAAAATCAATTATTTTGTTACCTTTTAAAAAAAAATTAAAAAAAATCAGACTTGCTGATGCCTTGACTGAATGGCAATGCATATTTCTGTTTTTTCTTGCTTCTAGGTTGGCTTTTTCAAAAGGAATTACAAAAATATGTTAGAAGAGCAGCGCGATTCCTAAGCCAGGCAAGATTCTGATTCTGGGTGAAATCGCCCAGGGACTCCCTCGGGTTGCAGAGGAAGAAGAGAAGAATCAAGTTCCGGCTGCTTATTTTATCTCCTCACCGCATAATCTGAGAAAGGGTCTCAAATCTGACTTGGCACAATTTATTTCTACATCTGATCTGGGAATCTTACAGAGTGGGGAGCTGGGGGTTGGCTGATTTACAGAGCCCTCCTAAGCAGAGGCAGGCCCTTAGACCATTGAACTCCAGGAGCTTACAAAGGTGTGTCTCTGCTTAGATTGGCGGCGATAATCATCCACTCGCTTAGGTTGCAACCAATGTTCCCTCTAAGCTGTGGAGTCTTGTGAGCAAAAATTCTATTTTGTGAGCTCCTGGCATTAAAGCTGTGAGCGAGCGATTTGGCTAATGCATCAATTAGTATGCTCTGGAGCCCTCCTTCCTGAGCTGAGACAAAAATGTGTGAGCTGGAGGCTAAAAAACTGTGAGCTAGCTCACTCTAACTCAGCTTAGAGGGAACACTGGTTGCAACTCATTTGGATTTGTGAATGACTTGTCCAAACGTGGCCTCTTCTGGCTGAATCAAAAAGAAATGGTTTATGTCAAAATCAGAATGGGTATAATGTGCAGGGCCCAGGGCCAATGTTCCCTCTAAGCCGTGGAGTCTTCTGAGCCAAAATTCTACTTTGTGAGCGACTGGCATTAAAAGTTGCGAGTGAGCCATTTGGCTGCTACATAAAGTAGTTTGCTTTGGAGCCCTCCTTCCTGAGCTCAGACAAAAATGTGTGAGCCAGAGGCTAAAAACCTGTGAGCTGGCTCACACTAACTCAGCTTAGAGGGAACACTGCCCAGGGCCCTTGGGATGTTTTTGCTACAGCTTTTACTGTTATGTTAGATCTGTGTGCTGTGTGAATGAACCCGGACCTTCTGAATGTTGGAAGAGGAGGAGGGTGCAGTGTCCCTTTGCACCAGGCACACCAGTGTTCCGTAGGTAACCAGATCAGATCCTCCTCCTTTTCGGTTCTGCTGCCGTCTCTTTGTTTACCCAGAATGCTAATCTCAGGAACTTCCTTCAAGTGGCTTTTTCCTTTCCTGTCTTTATTCTCACTCTTTGACCTTGAGAGCAACATGCTCTTTCCGAGAGCCAGACTAGTCGTTACAGATGACATGAGTCGGGAAACAGGTGCCTGACTCGCTGTCACACATGTTGAATGGAGGATAATTAATAATTATCATACGGCAGTGGGTGTAATATAGATTGTCTGGCAGCCTGAAACTCTAGCTCTTTTTGTGGCGAGCTAGGTTTATTTTTGGGGCCGAGAGGACTGTGACTGACACAAGGTCACCCAGCTGGCTTCATGTGGAGGAGCGGGGAATTGAACCCCTTTCTCCAGATCAGAGTCCACTCCTCTTAACCACAACACCGAACTGACTCTCCGAATTGAGGAACTTATCTTGAAAGCACTCCATTGCACCATTCAGCTCCTGCAAAAGGGGAAGGGCTTCAGGCTTGTCTCCCTTACTGTTTTTGTTGGGGGCCTTGTTTGCCCCTTCCACTAGGAGACACAAAGCCAGGTAAAGGGGCAAACAGCCCTCTGTGGCTGTTTCCGCTGGTGAAAATGGTACGGTAGGGAAGCCAGAAACCCCTTCTCTCCTTTGCAGAGCTCTAGAGATGGACAGAGCGACGGAGCGCTTTCAAGGTAAGTTTGCCCATTCATATTTGTGACAGTGCATCAGGTCGGACTCCTGTCCGACTCATGTCATCTGTAACATCACATTCAGCTCTGACTCTCCCTCCATCCTGGCTTTGGTACAGAGCTAGAATGCATGTCTCCCCATCTCAGTATGAATTTCTCTAACAATAAAGAGTATCCATTTTTTTAAAAAGCAACAAGCCTCTCATCGACTGTATTCTGAAAGCAGCCTTACCCTTTTTTTTCAGTACACAGCCAGATCCCGTTAACACTAGAGCCACACACAAATAGCCAAGTGGAGGAAAGAAATCCTCCCAACTCTCCCAGGCAAGGAGCTGTGGATTTTGGTTCTAGCACCCAGGTGAAAGACTGTGTCTAAATATGGACTCAGACAACCACACTCTTTTTTAGGCATCGATGACGTGACTATGTTTATCTATTTAAAAATGTGTACCCTGCTTCTCAAAGGGTACTGTAGCTCAGTGGTAGAGCATCTGCTTGGCCTGCAGAAGGGCCCACGGTGTCTCCCGTTCCAAAGAATGGGTAGTAGGTGATGTGAAAGACCTCTGCCTGAGACCCTGGAGAGCCAAGGCCAGCGAAACGAGACAAGACTGACCTCAATGGACCAAAGGTCTGATCCAGTGGAAGGCGGCTTTGAGTGTTCGATGTTCACGATGCTAACAGGGCGGACAGCTCCTCTTTTGGTGGTACTGAAGCTAAGGTTCTGGAGGGGGTATGTGATGCTAAAGCCTCCCCTCCCCTCTGCGTGAGGCAAAGCAACCCCGACGCTCCCCCAAGGGGTAACGTGAATGGCAATTGGTTTCTCTGCTGACAGGGCCCTTATCATCTTCAAGGGCAGAGCTGGAAATCTGGTCATTAGCTTCTCGTGAGAACCTGCGGCCCCCAAGGAAGAATCGGGTGATGAAGTAATTTTCTAGCAGGTTCCAGCAAGAACGTGTCCTGATTGGGCATCACCACCACCTGATGCTGCTTGGCCAAAAAACAGGCTGGGAGCCTGAAGAGAGGAGGCTAGCTTGAAATCTGACAGACTGAAGGCCTGGACTATGCTATGCTTATATTGCAATAGACAGCAACATAGGGAATTGCAGAACCTATGGCCTTTGACTCTTGGACATAAGGTTTGTGCCCTCTAATGGAGGTCTTGGAAATGTGTTAGTTAAGCTAGTTTTTATTTGGGGGGGGGGTTGCTGTGTGACATTAGAGCACTGCCTGTAGTTTAAACCTTTTGTTTTGACATAAATTAAACTTCAAATTTTAAAAATAACAAAGGGTTTGGATTTCTTGTGTAGCCCTAGGGACCCGTGGGGTTCAAGACACTCTCTTGTCGCTTTCCTTCTGGGACCTGCAGCAAGCCCCAGCGGAAATAACCCCGTCTGCCACCCACCTGCTTCCAAACAGTTTACAGCTGTCTTTTCTCACCCAGGCTGGGAGAAACGCAGCTTCCTGCACCAGCTGGTGAAATGGCCCTGTCCCCGGAGGAGCAGCCATTTCGTGGGAGGCGGAGGGGCCTGGCAGCACCAATAATTGGCCTCTAATTAGACTGATGTGTATCTGCATGGGGGGCTTTTAGCCTGCCTCCCCAGGGGGAGTCTGTAGACAAAACAGTTGTGCATTAAGGGTGACTTTGGGGATTCAGAGCCATTCTGGAGCTCCCCGAGGTGTGATTTGAGTAATGAATCCTGATTTACAGAAGTCCTTTGTAAAACTTAATAACTTTTAACCCATTTGAAATGGAACAAAAGTGCAAATCTTGCCCCATAGGTTAGGTTACAGCCACTTGACGGTGTCCCCCCCCACAAGCTTCAGTGTCCTTCCTCTGGGGGGGGGGTCCCTCTTCCAGGGCTGCCTTCACCACGAATCAGCACAAAACTCCTCTTCAAGGAGCAGTTTCAGGAGGGGCGTCCTTTTCCTGTCTCTTTGTATCATTTTAACAATTAGACTCCAACCCAGACTGGCTGGGCATCGTTTTGTCCATTCACTTCAGAAGCAGAAATATTTATAACCAGGACTGGCCCCCCACCCCTTGCATGCTGGCCAGTCTGTCCCCAAGACAGTGTGAGTGGGGTGCAGATCTCTAGACAAGAAAGGGGGTAATACTGTAAATAATCAGAGCCAACACTGAGTGTCATTTGAGTGTAAAAAGAAAATCTTTACTAGAAACAATGGAGAGTGGACTTTTGAGGTAAAAACAAAGAACATACAGACTGGGTCTGGGTAAAAGTCGGATCTAAACGTATCCTCATGAATTCATATGATTTTTACACTGAAAGGAAATCAAACCGCCATCATATCGTAGGCCATGTGTTAGTCTATAGGGGGCACCACAAAAATCACGATCCCACGGATTCGTGGCACCAGAACAGCGCAAAAACATGATTCCAAAGGTCGGATCCTCATGAATTCATATGATTTCTGTACTGCAATGAAATAAAACCAGCATCATACTGTAGACCATGTCTAAGACTATAGGAAGAACTACAAAAATCATGCCCCCACGAATTCGTGGCACCACAAAACTGCAAAAACATGGTTCCAAAGCACGGATCCTCATGGATCCTCAGGGTTTTTTAACTGGGTCACCCCAAACACATCATCAAATCACATAACACATCCACGTCCACTGTTTGCAACACAAAAATAACAGATCCACGACTTCGTGGCAACACCATTCTGCAAAAACATGGTTCTGGAGCACGGATCCTCATGGATCCTAGGGGTTTTTGCAATGGGTCACCCCAAACACAACATCAAATCACATATCATGACCATGGCCACAGCCTGCACCATAGAAATCATGATCCCACGGATTCGTGGCACCAGAACAGCGCAAAAACATGATTCCAAAGGTCGGATCCTCATGTATTCATATGATTTCTGTACTGCAATGAAAAAAAAAACAGCATCATACTGTAGACCATGTCTAAGACTATAGGAAGAACTACAAAATTCATGCCCCCACAAATTCGTGGCACCACAAAA
>NW_015163123.1:104585-108391 GCF_001447785.1 Gekko japonicus
CATGATTTTTGTAGTTCTTCCTATAGTCTTAGACATGGTCTACAGTATGATGTTGGTTTTATTTCATTGCAGTACAGAAATCATATGAATTCATGAGGATCCAACCTTTGGAATCATGTTTTTGCGCTGTTCTGGTGCCACGAATCCGTGGGATCCTGATTTCTCTGGTGCCCCCTATAGACTAACACATGGCCTATGATATGATGGTGGTTCGATTTCCTTTCAGTGCTAAAATCATATGAATTCATGTGGATCCGTTTAGATCCGACTTTTACCCTTTTCCCAGACGGTCCCTCTAAGCTGAGTCAGTGTGAGCTAGCTCACAATGTTTTAGCCTCCAGCTCACAGCTCAGGAAGGAGGGCTCCAGAGCAAACGAATTGATGCAATCGCCAAATTGCTTGCTCACAACTTTAATGCCAGTAGCTCACAGATGAGACTTTTTGCTCACAGGACTCCACAGCTTAGAGGGAGCATTACTCCCGACCATCTGGCCTGCCTACAGGAGACTTCGATGGAAGGACAGCTGGCATGGGCGGATTAAGGTTCACTGGTGCCCCCCTCCTTTCCACACTGACCCAGTCCATTATAGTTGTTGACCTGTCTGACCAGATAGACAATGCAGGTTGCAGCAGTACAAAAATGTATTCATAGGATAACACAATATACTGTACAAACGAAGCTTTTCACCCTTTTCCCAACTCTGTGGTGCCCCCTTTGGCCCAGGTGCCCTAAGCACGTGCTTCGTCTGCTAAATGGTTAATCTGCCCCTGCTGGCAAGGAAGACTCGAGGAGCTGCTCCCGGCGAAGGACAAGAGGGGGTCGACAGAGAAGGGGAAACAGACCCCCCACACACACACCCTTAAAGAGGCGCCACCTCGATTTCGACTGCGCTTGTCTTCCTCTCTTCCTCCCCTCCTATTGGCTGCTTCCCTCCTCCCCCCTTCCCGAGGAGCTCCCTCCTGTCAAGAACGGCCGCGGGACACACCTCAAGAGGCCTCGGCGGAGGAGGATTTTTGGCCCCTCTCGCTTTCCCTCCCCACCACCCAAAGAGAACCAGCTCCAGTTTGAGGCGTCCTCGCCCGGGTTTAGCTCTCGCGAGAAAGAGCCCGAGACACACCACCTGGAGGTTGGCAACCCTATTTTGCCAGGGGAACAAACAATATATAACACTGTGACAAGACAACTGGGGGCTTAAAAAAATAGTGATTTTATTAACTGTATTTTATAAACATACAAATTACAATTTACCAATAGTTCAATTTTAGCACATCATAAATTTCCTCTTAGAGTAGTCTCTAAATATTCAGAAAATTCTGTCCAAATTGTTAGAAACATAAGATGGTTTGTAAGCCTGTTTCCCTGGCCCCTCCAAGGAGCAACACAAACCACTCAGTAAAAAGAACAGTCAGTCAGGCTGGAATATCTCCTAATTGCTTTATTGCACAACAAAGGGAGTACAGACGAACTCAAATTAACAGTCCAAGCATCCTCCATATATCACCTCTCACCGGCCAGTATGCCCTGCCCCTTTTCCCTTTACTGGGTCCAGCGTTTACGACTCTCGCCTACAACACACCATAAAACATACAACTCCTTGACATGACCCCCCCCAGACATAAATTGTATGTGTATTTAAATTACCTATTTAAGTAGTCAAGGCGGGTTATATAATATTAATTTGTTGATTAGGCATGCGTGGTTGATTAGTGCCAACCTAGCAGTTCGAAAGCAAGAAATTGCAAGTAGATAAATAGGTACCACTTCGGTGGGAAGGTAACAGCGTTCCGTGCGCCTCGGTGTTTAGTCATGCCGGCCACATGACCATGGAAACGTCTTCGGACAGCGCTGGCTCTTCGGCTTTGAAATGGGGAGTCGGACTCGACTGGCTTTCAAGCAAGGAAAACCTTTATCTTTACTTTTTATGTCAAGGCTATTCCTTGCCATCCAAATTCTTTACACCCCCATTTCCCATCTTATCTCTAAGTTTGCTACTTTGCCTCTGCTCCTCAGTAAGGCCCATAATCCTGCCATTGTTTTACACAGTTACAGCTGCTTCAGCTCATCATTTTAAATATTTTGTTGTTGTTCAGTCGCACAGTCAAGTCCGACTCTTCGCGACCCCATGGACTAGATCCCGCCAGGCCCTCCTGTCTTCCGCTGTCCTCTGAAGTTTGCTCAGTTTCATGTTCGTTGCATCTCTGACACTGTCTAACCATCTCATCCTTTGCCGTCCCCGTCTTCTTTGACCTTCAATCTTTCCCAGCATCAGGGTCTTCTCCAGTGAGTGCTCCCTTCTCATATGGTGGCCAAAGCATTTGAGCTTCAGTTTCATTATCTGGCCTTCCAGGGAACAGTCAGGGTTGATTTCTTTTAGGATTGACTGATTTGATCTTCTTGCAGTCCAAGGGACTCTCAAGAGTCTTCTCCAGCACCATAGTTCAAAAGAATCTATTCTTCGGCGCTCGGCCTTCCTTATAGTCCAACCCTCGCAGCCATACATGACTACTGGGAATACCATTGCTTTGACCATGCGGATTTTTGTTGGCAGGGTGATGTCTCTACTTTTTATCATGCTGTTTAGGTTCGCCATCGCTTTCCTCCCAAGTAGCAAGCGTCTTTTAATTTCATGGCTGCAGTCACAGTCTGCGGTGATTTGGGATCCCAGGAACGTGAAGTCTGTCACTACTTCCACGACTTCCCCTTCTATTTGCCAAGGAGTGATGGGGCCGGATGCCATGATCTTAGTTTTTTTTATGTTGAGCTTCAAGCCCACTTTTGCGCTCTCCTCTTTTACCCTGAGCAAGAGGCTCTTTAGGTCCTCTTCACTTTCTGCCATTAGAGTGGTATCGTCTGCATATCTGAGGTTGTTGATCTTTTCCCCAGCAATCTTAATTCCCACTTGTGATTCATCCAGGCCGGCATTTCGCATGATGTACTCTGCATATATATTAAATAAGCAAGGTGACAATATACATCCTTGTCGTACTCCTTTTCCTATGCTGAACCAATCAGTTGTTCCATATCCGGCTCTAACTGTCGCTTCTTGGCCCTTATACAGGTTTCTCAAGAGACATGTGAGGTGGTCTGGTACTTCCTCAAAATAAACAGTCTTCAGGTGTACAAGAGATCCACATTCTAGTCTCTGAGCATACAGAAAGATTCTCCCCAAATCACAAAGACGCTCTGTACTGTGGAGATGAACATTAGGTTCTTATGCACTCCATTCACTACTTTCCAGACTGTTAAAAACCTGGATACACACACTCCTTTTGAATGGGCAATCAGCATTCCAATATGAAGACTTATCATGATAAAAGGATACTCTCTTGTGAAAAACGATCCGTCTCAATACGAAGACTTTATCTTGACCAGAGGATACTTCCTTATGAGAAACGATCTGTCTGATGCAGCTGCCGGCTAAAGCGGCCTTTCACAGAAGGTTTATCAAAGGCGGATTCATTAACCTTTCATAAATTGCACTGCTGCAATAAAACAATAATTCCAACAACAGTCCGTGCATAATTACCTGAATCACAAAATTTAAAACTCTCAAACACTCACCATTTCGCCATTTCAACATTCCATTCTCATACATTACTCCTTGTAAGCCTGTTTCCCTGGCGGGGAACAAATTGAAAGTATAAGTATATATATAATACAAGAGGGGGACCTGCGATACTCGCGGGGGGGAAGAGCTCCGTCTCCTCCATCCCTCCCCCTCAATCTCCCCGAGGCTGCGGTGGTGGCGGCGAGGCCGGTCCTTCACCCCCCACCCCGCCCGGCTCCAACCCAGCCAGGCTCGGCG
>NW_015163123.1:108644-116106 GCF_001447785.1 Gekko japonicus
AAACCTCCCCCTCCCCCCCAAGTGCCCCCGGAGCGCTGATTTAGTGATATATATATATATAAATATATATATTGTACAGTAAAGTCTCAATTCCTGCAGCTATAAACAGGTTTCTTATTAGGGTTGCCAGCCTCCAGGTGGGGCCTGGGGATCTCCCGCTTTTACAACTGATCAGCTCCCCTGGAGAAAATGGCTGCTTTGAAGGGTGGACTCTATGGCATTGGACCATGCTGAGGCCCCTCCCCTCCCCTAACCCCGCCCTCTCCTGGATCCACCCCCAAAGTCTCCAGGTATTTTCCAATCCAGACCTGGCAACCCTATTTCTTATTAAACTCACTACAGCTGGAGTTTAATTAGTGAGCTATAGTGAGTTTAATAAGAAACCTTATGTTGAAGATATGCTTAGGATCAAGAAAGCAGAAAGAGAACTTTTTTCTCCCCAAAAACCTAGAATTTGAGGGCATCCAACGGAGCTGATGGGTGATAGATGCAGGGCAGACAGAAGGAAATACTCAACAATGCATTTAATTGTGGAGTTCACCGCTGATGGATGCAAAGATGTCCACGGAGCAAGGGAACCTTTACCTTACCCCCTCTGTCGAGTCCTTTCACCCTCAGTGAGCTCGCTTCTCCCTCCGCGCTCTTCACACTCTGTGGGGGCTTCCCGCAGAAACTTCGCTGGATCCTCTCTGTGCACGGTTTTCCCACAAGTCAGTCGCTGTGTTTTGTCTGGATGCTTGAGGGTTGCCAGCCTGACTCCAAGGTGGGCAAACCAGGGGAGCCCTGGAAGGATTGGGGAGGGGAATGTCTCCCCCTGCCTGTCCAAGGGCTGGCTTGACTGGGGAAGCCAAGGGAATGCATGGGGGTGTGGCCTGATATGCTAATGAGCTGTGCTGTCGGGGTGTGGCCTGATATGCTAATGAGTTTCTGCTTGGCTTTTTCTACAAAAAAAGCCCTGGCTACAAGTATAGATAATTTTAGTGGTGGATGATGCAGACTCATAGACAGAAGGTCCACCAACAGGGATCCTTTATACTTAGAGGCAGGAAACCTCTGAATAGTAGGGGCTAGGTGGCAACGGTCAGTGGAAGGTCCTGGCCTCTGTGCCTTGCTTGTTGGCCCTGCTATTTATTTATTCAGCCAACAACCAGTACAAATCAGGAGCAAAGCTATACAATAAAATCAATGGAAAATAAAATTAGCCCAACTAATTACCAGTAGTTGGAAATCACTAAAATTTAAAATCCGTACATAAAATTTCATAATGTATTCTACAAGCTGCTGGAAAAAAATCAACACACCTAATAGTGACCTGTTGATTATTACCCATTAAAAGCTTCTTTAAGCTTTTAATTATCCAGAACATCCTGGATAATTATTAATCGGGGAAAATTATATTTAACTGAACATCCTGATAAAAGCAACAATAAAACAGTACATGTTCAACTGATTCCACCTCTTCATTGTTGCATGGACAGGTTCTCTCCTTCATGGGAGTCTTTTTATATCTCCCCTCTAAAACTGCATAGGGGAGGACTCGATTTATATATATGAACTGGAAGACCACCTTTACAATTGCACTCCACCCATATCTAGACAGGCTATATCTATCAGCCTAGATGTATTATCCAGTAGCTTGGTTTCTGAAGACATGGAGTCATGTCTGTAATTATTGGTGCAGATACCCTGCTCATTTATTAGAAAAGTGATAAAAACACATTTAATTGGTTCTTTGTTTTATTTTTCTTTATTACACATATTAATTAATCTGGAGCCATATCATAGTCAGACATTGATTCCTGCTTAGAATCATTTTAAGGCTGTGGAATTAATTGCCCTGCAGGGTTATTGCCCCACAGGGTTGGAAGTTCCTACTATTTTTGTTATTTTGTATAAACATTTTTTATAAAACTTGTTATCCATTCTTTCAGCTATATTCTAAGAAAATAACCTGAATCTACTACTTCATATGAAATAAGGAAAACAACAATAGGTAGTTATTATAAATATATATTTTTATTGTTTATATTTTCTTTGAATTAGTATAAGTTTTTTTGAATTTGTATTTCCAGAATAAAGTTTTCATCTGTAATTTGATGCTGTAGGACCTGAAGAAGGTGGCGGAAACAAGATAAACCAGTTAATCTTGCAGTTAGTATCTATTCAAGTCTTCGAAGTGGTTACATAACCCTGCGGGGCAATTAAAGAGTACTTATGGTGTGTTCAGACGACTCTTTTGATCCACGGGAGGCACAAGTGCCTAATGGATTTAAATGTAATGTCCAGACATCAACATCTGGGAAACGTCCATCTTCCATGAGCATCTGGAGTTTTTGGTTCCAATGGTCCAATTGCGGACTTGCCCCCGTCTGATCGTTCCAGCGCGCAATTAAAAAATGGCACCCGTTCAGAATGGTCTGACGTCAGACCATCCTGAACGGGCACAATTTTTTTAAAAAAATCTTGATTCTGCACATGTGCGGATAAACAAGGCTGCGATGGCACGCCTATCTGCATGCACAAAAAGTTTTTTTTTAAAAAAAAAAAACCAACGCGCGTGCATCCTTCAGTGGATGCTGTCTAGACAATCCACAGTGGAAGCAGTGCATGGTAAAGCGATTCCCCCGGGAGATGTCTGGTCGTGCGAGGACGGATCGAGCCCGCATAAAGGTGTGGATTGGCTGCCCGTCTGAACGCACCCTTAGTGGTTGCTTTGTATTTCAAATTTTCCTTGTTACTTTATAACCTTATGCGGTATTCTTAGAAGTGTTTGTTTTGATATCTCAGTGTAATATATGTTCTTGAAACTATGTATTCAGTTGGATTATTTTGTTTATGATATTTAAATAAGAAAATTTCTATATAAAATTGTTTGAGATTTAATTTCACATAACTATTTATTTATACAGTACTCAGGGTAAAAGAGGAGAGTGCAAAAGTGGGCTTGAAGCTCAACATCAAAAAAACTAAGATCATGGCATCCGGCCCCATCACTCCTTGGCAAATAGAAGGGGAAGTCGTCCAAGTAGTGACAGACTTCACGTTCCTGGGATCCCAGATCACCGCAGACTGTGACTGCAGCCATGAAATTAAAAGACGCCTGCTCCTTGGGAGGAAAGCGATGGCGAGCCTCAACAGCATGATAAAAAGTAGAGACATCACCCTGCCAACAAAAGTCCGCATGGTCAAAGCAATGGTATTCCCAGTAGTCATGTATGGCTGCGAGAGTTGGACTATAAGGAAGGCCGAGCGCCGAAGAATAGATTCTTTTGAACTATGATGCTGGAGAAGACTCTTGAGAGTCCCTTGGACTGCAAGAAGATCAAATCAGTCAATCCTAAAAGAAATCAATCCTGACTGTTCCCTGGAAGGCCAGATAATGAAACTGAAGCTCAAATACTTTGGCCACCCAATGAGAAGGGAGCACTCACTGGAGAAGAAGGCCCTGATGCTGGGAAAGATTGAAGGTCAAAGAAGACGGGGACGGCAAAGGAGGAGATGGTTAGACAGTGTCATCGATGCAACGAACATGAAATTGAGCAAACTTCAGAGGATGGCAGAAGACCGGAAGGCCTGGTGTGATCTGGTCCATGGGGTCACGAAGAGTCGGACTCGACTGTGCGACTGAACAACAACAACTTGCTGCTAGTGATCAGATTCCTACACCGTCGTCCTTCTGTCTGCATTAATCCTCCGGGTGGGGGCTGGAATTATCCCAAAATAACAGCAGATCTCCAGGCTACAGAGATCAGTTTGCCTTTGCCTAGAGGGAATGGCTGTGTCAGAGGGTGGACTCTACGGCATCGCATCCCTACTTGGCCTCCCTCCACGCCCCAACCTCCATCCTATCTCTGAATTTTTCGGCATTTCCCAATCCAGAGTTAGCAGCCCTAGGGAGCTCTAATACTCGTGGAAAGAGAGGAGGGTGCTCTAGGCAAAAGTCTTCCTTGTCACCAACGTCTCCTGCCACTCCTTAAATGCTCTCTTGGTTTGCAGGTCTCTTGTTTCCCACCCAAGATGCCGTCAAAACCACGTACTGGCATAACATCTGCAGTCTGCTCACTCTTGCAAGTCTGGGAGGAGAATGAATGGCGGGTCTTTGGCTGTGTGCCTAGTCCAAAGAGGTTATTTGTAGATGTGTGTCTCAGAAGCGGGAGAAGGGACTGTCCAAGGGCAGTTCGGCCCCAAATATTCTTTCCTGGCATGTTAATCTACCTTTTTGTTGATCAGTTGCACAGTCGAGTCTGACTCTTTGCGACCCCATGGACCACATCACACCAGGCCCTCCTGTCTTCTGCTGTCCTCTGGAGCTTGCTCAGTTTCATACCATTAAATCCCTAAGTGGTGCTTTTTTCCAAGCTGTTCTGTCCTTTGTCGATGAGATGGGATCCATTGGAGGTGTTTTTGGCACACAGTATCTGGCAAGCCCTTGCTCTGTTCCAGCTGGCTGCTGCTCCTTTTAAGTGGTTAATTCATATGCCTCTTTCAGAGTTTTACTTCTTTACATTGCAGTCTACATGGTAGTTGACACACATTAAATATATACTAATGAAAAGGGCTAGATTCTCACTTTTTTAAAATTCCAATATAAGACTTTAGAGGACGTGGTAAATCGTGGCAACAGATAATTATAATGCTTTAATTTTTTTGCCCTCAAGTCACAGCCAATGTATGGAGACTTCATATGGTTTTCAAGGCAAGAGACCTTCCGAGGTGGTTTGCCATGGCCTGCCTCTGTGTAGCCACCCTGGACTTCCTTGGTGGTCTCCCATCCAAGGACCAGCCAGGGCTGGCCCTGCTTAGCTTCCGAGATCTGACAAAATCAGGTTAGCTTATCTTTTTTTTTTTTAAGTCCAAAACACGCCCACGGGGGGAGGGATACAGGGGAAATGGCAGGAGACAGAGGACAGTGCCCCCAAACCCCCATGTAGATGCTCTGTTTCCAGTGTGAACACTTCTGCATTCATGGCACACTGGTAACAGAAACAGAGACTCCTCACCACTCCCACTGTTGATGAGCAGGATGTATCTAAAGAGCATATATCAACCTGTACTGAGCTAATCATCCCATTTCTGTATCCCTATTGAGCCCCAATTTGATAGTGTCAAACCCGTGAATGAATTTTACATCATTCACTTCTCTCTGGGATGATTTTGGCTGGAAAACTGCGGCCTTTACATTTGTTACTGAATGTCTTGGGAGGCTGAAACAGTCTCCTCAGAGCAAGGGCCAGAGCCTCTGCTTTTGAATGCAGAAGATCCCAGGTTCAGTATCCCGCATCTCCAGTTCAAAGGGTTCCGGTGGTAGGTGGTGTGAAAGACCTCCACCTGAGACCCTGGAGAGCCACTGCCAGTCCGAGTAGACAATACTGACCTTGATGGACCGATGGTCTGATTCAGTTTAAAGCATTTTCATGTGTGTCTCCTTTCTGGTTTTAATTTTTAATATCTGTATTTGTTGTTTCACTTGACTAGAAACTGTCCAAGAAGAGACTGTCGGCTCCTGGCTACATCTAACACAACACAGGCTGGGCAGGGGAAGGATGAACTAACTGTGGGTGGCATGGCTGATGCTGTAGGGTCCTAGGGCAGTGCTGCTTGAGTATATATGGGGACAGAATTGGCACCAGCATATGTTGCAGGGAGCTTTTGACTCTTCACAGGTCTTACCCCCAAAATCTTGTTGGTCTTGAAGCATCTAACAGCAATTTTGCAGCATTATAAGGCCATTAATAAATGCATGCAAAACACATTGCTTTTGCAAGTAGGAAGACAAGATTGCATGACCATATTAGGCGTTGCTAGGGCCCGTTACTAAGGAAGAGGTTAACCTTGCTTTATTTCTGTGATCAGACATAACACCTGCTAATAACAGGAAACTTTCGGCCTTCCTAGAAGATACATGTGTGATCAGCCAAGAATCTTGTGGTTTTGAAAAAGTACAGAATGCTGTTTTCTGATAATTTCTGATAATCTTCTCTTCTAAGAGAATAACAAGGAAAATAATTTTTTTTCTCTGTACTCTGTATCTATATAAGCTTGATTCTCAACTTGTAATACCCAACACTGATGCTGTAGGGTCCTATGGCAGTGCTGCTTTGTATATGGGGACAGAATTGGCACCAGCATATGTTGCAGGGAGCTTTTGACTCTTGACAGGTCTCTGGTGGTCTATCTCTCAGAATTCCCGTTACAGTCTCTAAGTTGCTACTGGAGTCAAATCTAACTGTTCAACTGCAGACCAACACAGCGACCCCCTGAAACTCTTAATGTGAGCACCTGAAGCTGCCTTATACCAAGGACTCCCATTGGTCTGAGCTCAGTATTCTCTCCTCTGAGAGGCCGCAACTCCCCAGAGCCTTCCCAGACAAATACTTTCCCAACAGCTGCTGTCCCAAGGCCTGGGGTAACTGGAGGTGGAAAGTATTCCAAGCTCTTCCACTGAGATCCTCCCCTCTTCCCAACAATAGGCCAGATCTGGTCATGAGGCAAGGCCTGGTTTCACCATTATAAAAGCTGCCAAACCGTGCTTGATCTCTCTTGTTCCCGTTATGATGGAAAGCCATAATCTCACTGGGTCTGGCTCGGCATTGACAGGGTGCAAAGGGCAGAGATGAATTTGCTTCACTTCTCTTGCCTGCAAACGTTGGAAAACCCAAGTACAAGAAATGGTGGCGTCTGTTGCTCTTTTTCGATCTCCGCATGGAAGCAAGCGGTTTCCAGAGCAAGATCTTCTTGTCGATTTGTCTCTCCCTCTCCTATTGTTTAGAATTTCCCCCCCCTGCTGGTGTTGCTTGAGAAAAAGGCTGCCAAAGCCTGCAGTAATAATAAAAGGCTAGACAGCTGTGTTTTCAGAGAGGCAAAGCGTTGGTTGCAAAGGAGCGCAGATGAAAAAAGACGAGTTCAACAAGACGCCTTCCTTGAGACAATTTGTGACTGAAAAGGGGCCGTGGCGGTCACAGGTTGCTACGGTTTTGAAGTGTCAGTCAAAGTGAAAGTGTAATGTATTCAGCCTGACATGCCCGGACTTGCCCGGGCTGGCCAGGCACAATTCCTATGTTAGCTTCAGTCGAAAGACAAAGGATCCGGAGGATCCTAGCCGGCCCAATCAAAAGGGCTAGCTTCCCAGCCGGGAGACCAATGGTCGCCCGGTTACTGTAAATAGCCTATCGGGAGTAGGGGGTGTGTTTAGGTATGCTTGGTGGCGGGTTTTCTGAACATATATAAACCAGAGCCGGTCTGTTGTCTTTGTCCTGAACTAAATAAAGGTATGCTTTGCTGAAATCACTCTCCGCCGCATACTTTTCACTGGCGACGAAGGTGGGATCCACGACCCCATGAACAAAGACCCGGACGCCAACACGAGCGCTGCACCGAGCACCGACGCCGAGACCTCCGGGAACCGCGCCGCTTCGCACCCCAGCTCTCCGGCAACCGCTCATCGCCCCGTTCCCGGCTCCGC